>NC_077227.1:283954817-284255077 GCF_027887165.1 Monodelphis domestica
CACTCACTGTCCATCCCCCACCAAAACCACAAACCTGGCTAGAATTTGAACCAGTACAACTCTCTTCATGTTCAAAGAAAATATTCCTTAGAATGTAAACAAAGGTCCTCCCTCTAAATACATTTGCCTTTATTTCCATATATAACTGTGATTTTATATAAATAAGGAATTACACATAATCCTTTAGACAACTAATTATGATTTTTTAAATAGACCAAATTATTAAAATAACTGTTTATAATATTAGTATGTTAGAACTAAATATTGAGAACTTCTATTGGAGGAATAAAACTTTACATTTTTTAGTGATCTAGGGAAAATGTAATCATGCAGCAGGATATGAAATGTGGTCATCTGGAATATTGAATGCACAGCTTGAGTTGTTTGTCTTAATGAGATAACAGGAAGACAACCGTGGCACGTAAAGGGTGATGTTTGCTTTGTGAGGATTTATACTCACTATGGTCTCCACAGATTTTACAACCAAAAAAGGCTCCTCTGGCTTATTTTTAAATCTCCTCCCAGAGTCAGTGTGATGGGTTGAATCTGAGGGTGCTAGGCTATTAGTTATAGGATTAATTAACATGCTCAACAATGTATCTTATATCTTATCTTAACCTTGTACTAGAATTCATTAACTGTTAACAAATGTTGCAAAAATGTTACATGTTTCTAACATACTCTGAACATTTGGTCTTGTTAATAGATGTTACTAATAACATAAATTATTTAATTGTCAAAAGCCTATTTTAAAAAGTGCTGAACATTTCAACAAGGTCTTTGCCACAGGCTGGACATGGTGAGACTGGCTATTTGTCCACAAATAAAATCAGATCTTCAACTTGGGATTATGGCCCACATATTTTTATTTCTCACATCCCACCTTTCCTACTTCTGGCAGACTAGAACTTGTTCAGATCTGGATAAATTACCCATGAAACACTAGCTGGGTCTTCCCACCTTGATCAGCAAATCCCTACGATAGTTCCAGAGATGCTGCTTCAAGGCATAAGGTAGAGAAAAAAAAGATAAATAATGACAGAAATGACATCTGTACAGGTTGATGGGTGGAAAAATAATAGTAGTAAGCCTAAAGGCAAAGCAGGGGACAAAAGGGAGCTGAAAAAAGAGAGGAAGGGGTGGTAAATATCACTGTTAAGATATTAAAAAATAAATTAACTTAAATTAAAATTAAAATCTATTTTACTAATCCAACAAATTTTTAACAACCTGATCAACTAAAAATTGGTACATGAAATTAAATGAGCTTGAGAAACATGTAAATATTCCATCTTAGTCCTTAATAGGACAGTAAGCAATTATCATATATAAATCTCTTAGGTATATTTTTAAAAAATCATTAATAATCTTAGGTATCCCAAGAAGGTTAATTTCAGATTCTAAGAAACCATCTAGTTTTGTTGACAGAACACTTGACTGCATACATTACTCACTCTTTAAATTGGATTTATTTAAATGTCAATAATAAAAAATTTCCAAATCTTCTGTAATGATTTGATTTTAGTAGACATATTCTGAATAAGCAAGTCAAATATTAAAATAATACCTTGGTTAGTTCAGCTGTTTGAACAAGCTTATTTTTACTCCCAGCATACATCATCTGTTGTTCAGGCTTACATCCTGTAGTTTGGGGAAAAAAGGTATGAAATGGATATGAATTTGAGAAAGAAAAAGTGAAAAAAAATTTTTTTTACATTTAATTTAGTTACATTATTAGAATATCTCTTGATATTAAGAAAAGTAAAATTAAGTTTACAGGTGCCATATTTTGAAGTTCTCATTAAAGTGCATATGTGGGATGACATCAAAGAACTGTATGGTCAGAAACTGGTTGTGTAGTGAGAACAAGGAATAAGGGATAACAGAAGGACAGGCTTGTATCACTGGCATTCCTATAATGCAAAGAATAATAAGTGCTAACATATAACTCTAAGGTTTATAAAGCCCTTTACAAACATCTTCATTTGATCCTTACAACTCTGTGAGGTTAGGTATTACATACATTATTACCCCATCTTACAGAGAAGGAGACTGAAATTCAGAAGGTAAGCAATTTCTCTAAAATCATGCCAGTTAAGTGTCAGAGGCAGGATCCAAACTTAGTATTTGAGTACAAGCCAAGTAATCTTTCCATTACATCACCAAGAAGACTTCCTAAAGCTGGATAGATAACCTGGTAGAGAATTTAGGGGAGGATATGGTGGACAAGAGTCAAATGGGATCAGAAGGGGCAGGTGAGACATGATGGAGAACCAGACTATACATGGGCATACAGAATATAATCCAATTATACCTAACACCATTCAAAGTAAGCATAAGTAGTCAAGTTTCAGGCAACTCATTCTCCAATTGATAAATTGTCAAAGGATATGAATAGGCAGTTTTCAGATGGAAGAAATGAAAGATCTCTAGACATATGAAAAAATATTCTAAATCACTCGATTAGAGAAATGTAAATTAAAATAACCCTAAGGTACCACTTCATACCTGTCAGATTGATTAATATTGTTAGAAAAGGAAAATGACAGCTATTGGAGGGGATATGGGAAAAGAGACACTAATACACTGTTGGCAGAGTTGTGAACTGATCCAACCATTCTCCAGAGCAATTTGGAACTATGCCCTAAAGGGCTATCAAACTGCATACTCTTTGATCCAGCAATACCATTACTAGATTTATATCTCAAAGAGATTAAAAAGGAAAATAATCTAGATGTACAAAAATACTTATAGCAGTTTTTTTTTTTTGTAGTGGCAAAGAATTGGAAACTGAAGGGATACTTATCAACTGGAAAATGGCTGAACAAGTTGTAGTATATGATTGTGGTGGAATACTATTGTGCTATAAGAAATGATGAACAACTTCTGCCTTAGAGCCTTCTAAGACAGAAGGTAAGGGTTAAAAAAGAAAAGAAATGATGAACAGGATGCTTTCAGAAAAACCTGTAAAGACTTACATGAACTGATGCAGAGTGAAATGAGTAGAACCAGTAGAACAATGTGTATAGTAAAAGCAATTTTGTATGATTAGATTCAAAACAATTCTGAAGGACTTGTGCTGGAAAATGCCATTCACCTTCAGAGAAAAGAATTGATAGTCTAAATGCAAACTAAAGCATACTATTTTTCACTTTTTTGTGTGTGTGTCTTTTCTTTTTTTGGAGGGGAGGGGTCTGAGTTTTCTTTCACAACATGACTAATATGAAAAATGTGTTTTGAAAAATGACTGCATATGTACAACAAACAAAACTGCTTGCTCTCTCAGGAGGGGGAGAGAAAGGACAGGTGAGAATTTGGAATTAAAAAATTTAAAACTAATGTTAAAAAGTTCTTCTATGTCTTTGGGGAAAAAAAGTAAAATATTAAAAAAAAATTTCAGAGAATGGCTGCTTTGGTTCACAATTCTAAATTTAAAATGAACGAAAACACAAGATGACTCTAATCTTTGGCTTGTGTATTATGACTCACTGGACTTTAGCAACTGTCCAAATGTGCATAAACTATCCAGATGAATTTTGATAGAGCTTACAATTTTCAAGGTGCTCTGTTAGGAGTTGCAGGGGCTAAAAAAGTGTAAAGTCTTCTCTTCACAATTGTTGAGGAAATGATTCATTCTTTTAGACATTTTATATGCATATAAACATATGTGATACACATATACATAATATAGGGGCAGAGATTAGACTTATGACTGCATTGGTATAGACAACGAGAGAAAGTCTCCCTACCAATACATGTTGGCACATCTGCAATTTATAGTCTTAAGAGTTAATTACAGCACCAAGAGGTTAAATGACTTGCCAATGATCATGAAGCCAAGGAGGTGTGAGAAGCAGGGATTAAATCCAAATATTTCTGGCTCCAAGACCAATGCTGTATGCAACTATATCATGCTACCTCTGTATGCGCTTTAAATTTTGGGAAGGCAGATTTCAAAGAGTACAAAAAGGACAGGTAGGAATCCATGGACTAAAATTCTAGAGGGAAAATCATCATACCAGGGAAAGGCAACTCTGAATAATGAAATTCTACAAACTCTAAAAGAAACAATTCTGATGAGGAAGAGAGATGATATGAATACACAGGAAGCTCACCAGTCAAACCAGATTTTAAAAAGATATAGGGAACAGAGGATGAATACACATGCACTGTGGAATACTGGTACTTAGAATGAGGTGAGTGTGAAAAGGAAAGGTAAAGACATTAAGAAGAGGCTTCGTGTCATATTCTTAAATGTTAAATTATAAAGAAGATAATCTTCAGGGCAGATGGGCTGATGATAACTGACCATGGACAGAAGGCTGCTCGTTCTTATTTTGCTTCTGTTACCTCTACCTAAAAATGGTCTGTAGCTTTGGAAAGGACAGAACAGTGGCTAACATGGAGATGATACTGGCCTAAGATAAGTAAGGAGGTAGTGACAGATTACCCAACTGCTCCTGATGAATTCAAAATGTGACCATAAGCCACTTCAGTAGTAGTGATGTGCCAAACATGACAGACCAGCTATTGTCAGTGATACTGACGTGCCAGTTGCGAATGATGTGCCACTATCAAAGATATCATAAAAATTGTGGAGAATTGTAGAGGTACCAAAAACCATAGAAAGAGAAGTGTCCTGATTTTGGAGGAAAAAAATAAGAAAGAAAAAAGAGAACATGATCTGGAAACTACAAGCCAGTAAACTCTACATGATTCAGGGTAAAATTCTAGAATTATCAAAGACATTGTTAGTGAACATCTAGATGAGGAGACAGTGATTGCAAAAATCCAGTACAGCATCATCAAGGAGAGATCATGTTCAAATGTAGTCTCAGATCCTTCTTAACTGTGTGACCTGGGGCAAGTCACTTAAAACACTAGGCTCTTTACTTCTTGCAGAAAAGATGTAGGCTAGAAAATGATGCAATTAGATGGTCTCAGAATTGGCTGAATAGGTAAGGATCTAAGAGTAGTCACTAAAGGTTTGATGGATGAATGAATGGAAAATCATTTCTGAAGATTTTACTATATGTCAAGCACTGGAATAGAAATAGGAAAGTGAGACAGTTCTCTCTGCTTTTAAGGAGCTCACATTCTAGCTTTGGGGAACACTATGTAAATAGGAAGCTTCATGGGCAGGAAGTATTGATGCTAAACCCTTCTCTTTAACATATAGCATACTCACCAAATTTGCAAATGACAGAAGATTTGGATGTATTGACAGCACAATAAATAAAAGGATGTTAACAAGCTAAATACTGGGACAAATCTATTAAGATGAAACTTAATAATATCTTATACTACAAAAAAATTAACTTTGCAATGTACAAGATGAACAGATACAATTAGCCAGCAATTTTTCTGAAAAAGATCTAAGGGATTTTATGAACTGTAATGTTGAATATGAGTCAACACTATGATAAATAATGTAATCATAAGCTGAATTAAGAGAAATAGAATTTACAGTAATAAGATGACAATTCCTCTGTACTCTTCCTTCATCAGATTACAATGAGATAATGTTCTGTCCTGGGTTTTTAGGAAGAAGACTGATAATCTGAAGAAATATCTAGGAAGCAACTGCAATGGTAACGCACTTCAGGTTCATACTTAGATAATGAGGTGAAGGAACTGGGGCAGTTTAGTGTAGAGAAGAGAGACAAAAAGCTGTCTTTAAGGGCTATCATGTGAAAGAGAAATTAGACAGGTTCTATTTGGCCAGGGGTTAAAACTAGGAGCAGTAGACAGAAGTTATAAAGACACTAATTTAGGTTTGACACCAATAAAAATGTCCTAGCAATATGAAAGTGACACAACTGTTATGGCAGGCAATGGATTCCTCTTCAATGGAAGTCTGAATTAATAGCTAGATTGACACTTGGCAGGTATGTTTTAGCGATTACTTTTGTGTAAAAATTGGATTAGATTGTCACATGCAACTCTGAAATTCTGTGACTCTATTCCCTCTCTCCTATTTAACCTTTCTGTATATATTTGGCTCCTTTTATACTGCCTACAAACATATCCAGGTCTCCCCCATCCTTAAACTTTACTTGGCCTTGTTATTCCCAGAAGCTATCATCCTATGATCCATTCCACAGCTGAAGTCATAGAAAAATGCCACTTACAATTATTACCTCTATCATGTCATCTCCCATTCATTTATCAACCCTTTGCAATCTAGTTTCCAATCCCACCACTCATATGAAACTGCTCTCTCTACAGTTACCAATGCATTTTTTAACTGCTAAATGTGCCGTTTCTTCACTCAGTTCTTATTCTACTTGATTTCTTTGCAGCTTTTGAAACTGCTGAATATCACCTCCTCTCCCTTTCTCATTTCTTGGTTTCTGTGACATTGTTTTTTCCTAGTTCTATTATCTTTCTATTCATATTCCTCTTCTAGATCATCATCATCATCCATCTCTTGTCCATCAAACAATAATGTATCCTAAGGCTCCATTCTAGAACCATCTCTTTCTACAGGCTCTTTCATACTCCCAAAGGTTCAATCATTTCTATGCAGATGACTCACTAAACTATATATCCAATCTTAATATTCCTCATGAATGAATGCCAGCCTGATATCACCAAATGTCTGCCGGATATCTACTGCTGGGTGTTTCTGCAGCATCTTTGCATTTTACTCTGCATTATGGAGTAGTGAAAAGATATGGATATGGAAGACCTAAGTTTGGATTCTACTCCCCTACTTATTACCTGTGTGGCCTTGAACAAGTAATTTACCCTTTTTGGATCTCAGTTCCTTCATTTATAAAAGGAGATTAGTCTAAATTACCTCTAAGATTCCTTCTAGTTCCAAATCTATAATCCTATGATTTCAAACTCAACATGGCTAAAGCAGAGCTCATTTTCATTTCCTTCAACTTGCTCCTCTACCCAACTTTTCTATTTCTCTTTAGGGTATCACTTCCTTTCAAGTAATCTAAGTTCACAATCCTAGTGTCATCCTTGACACTTCCCTTTCTCTAACTCTCCACACTGAATCATTAATCAGTTATATTTCTTTAATTCTACCTTTGTATCTTCACATCTGTCACCTCTCCAACTTACATGGTTCTTGTCTATTTTTCCAGGCTGATTACACATACCTTTTCATTATCCATCTAGGCAGGATTTGCAGAGCTTGTGCTCTGTGGAGGTAGTCTCTGAGAACCAGGGATAATTTCTATACCATGATGTATATCAGTAGAGTTGGACTTTGATGGAGGTGCCATTACATCTACTCAGACACCATTTTGGACATATTACTCTTTGTTCAGATGTTTAAAGATTCAAACATTTAGAGATGATATCATCAGTATTTGCCAAATGGCAAGAAATTACAGCATAATATATATAGATATATAGATATAGATAATATATATATATATATTATATAATATAGAGATAGAGATAGAGAGCTCAGAAATGACTTCATAGAACAAGTGGTTCTTGAAGTTTGTCCAAATACAAGCTGGGGAGGGGGAAGGGGTGGAGAACTAGTTTTAAAAAATAATAGTAGAGTTTAAAGTACAGAATCAAGCTTTTCTACCTAGGGAAAGTATCTCCTCTAGCACTCATGTTGTTCTCAAACATGGGACTAGCTCATGATCTTCTTCATTAATGTATGAAATTACATTATTTTGTAAAATAATTTGTAAAAAAACATAATTGGATGAAATTCAATATAGGCTGGCTTTATTAAAGCTTGTCCTATAAAGATAGTCCAGTTTATATCACATATACAACATGACAAATTTAAGAAATTTAGCATGTTGAATCTTCTGGTATTACATTTAACATAACTCACCTTTACCAGAATGTATTTCTTTACATGCAATATGATACATGTACTCACCAACAGGACTTGAGAAAATAAAGCACAGAGGATATGAAACTCTTCCATCATCATGCTGATATTTATAACTATAAACAATGAAGGTTTTTCTCGTTAAGGAAATGGGGGGAACTCACTATTTTAATACTTGATCTATTAAAAAAGAACAATAGATTAGAAAAATTGGATTTCTTTTTCAATCAGTTTAAACTAGATCCCTACATTCTTCTAAATTACAAAAGAAATTAACAAAATTGAATATTATGAAATAACACTCAAATGCAATAGAAATGTATATTAATATGGATTTTTAAAAAGTAGAACAAGTTTTTAATCTATCAAAGTTTGCTCCCTCAGGAAAAAAATAAATACTTTTAAAAGTCACAAACAAAAAGGATATCGAGGTTGTCGTTCAGGTAATTCATCTTTTAGCTCATCCGGTGAAATACCCTGGCAATATAACAAAAAAAAAATTCAAGAATAAGAACATTCTTGGACATAAGTAATTAGCAAAATAAAATGCAGCAGTATTATAATTATAGACTTACAATCTATAAAAGAAAAATAACTAAACAGACCACCAACAATGGGAATTAATAATTTCTAAGTCATAAAGACATCTATTCTAATCCTATTTATTCTCTTCTACATGGAATATCTTTATTTCTATCTTTGCATCCTACTCTATCCCACATATAATAGTCTTCTAACTGTTCTAGTTTGCCAACAAACTATTCTAACTTCAATGATGCTGACTAAATGATAGGCTGATAGATGTAGATATATAAGCTCTGTTAAGTCTTCAACTTCAAGGACCCCACTAGTGAGTAATTGAATGAGCATTCTTTCTTCTCCAAATAAATTCCATTTGTTTTTGCTGGAATTAAAAAAAAGTTAATTTATTTTCACTTCAATAAATTGAATTTAAAAAATCAGAATAAAACTTTAATTCATCTACCAAACTAAGTTCATAAAAGAATAATGAAGAATGGGGTTTGTAATTTATAGCAACGAGGACCAGCATGGAGTAGTAGATAGAGAGCTGGCCTAGGAATCAGGAAGACCCAACTGAGTTTAATCAGGCATCTGACAAACTCTAGCTGCATGACCCTGTCACTTGACCTTAGTGCCTTAGGTAACTCTCTAAGACTGCAATTGCTGAATAGGTGGTGATTTGAATTGTTAAGAGTTTTCTATAGCAATGAAATCCTAGGCACAACCCCAATCCCTAATTTATAGAAAACCATGTATATTAATTATTATGCAATGCAGCTCAGTAAAAACACTTCATTTAATAAAAAGGAATTCTACCTTTATTATGTATATTAGATGGAATTTCCCCACACTTAAAATAATTCACTTTCCTTATTTAGCAAGACAGTGTAATTATTATAATATTTTCATGTAGTGACAAAGCATTTAAAAGAGACTAAATTTTATTCGAGAAGTTACATATAGCAGAGATGGCATAGTTCATACAATAACATGACTGAAACTATAACGAAAGATTATTTTTAGTTGATTTGACAAACCTCATGTTCTTCATCCAGTACTACCAGACGTTTATCCTTATCAATTTTCACTATAATAAAAACACAACATACATGAATTTATGCACATCTAATATCAATTTAATTTTCCCATCCCCATGACTTAATTTTTTAGTATCTAAAATGGAAACTGATCAAGAAACCTGAGTCAAATTCTTATTAGCTTAATGCCAGTCATTTAGGATAGTTATATTTTTATACATTAAAATCAACCCTCAAAAGCAAAATTCTTATAATGAAGTTTTTTGATAGTACCTGTAATGGTCTTATTTTATGAACCAGAAGTACTTAATCAGCTTATTTAGAATATTGCTTTCTTAGCTACTTCTACTTCTTTTAGAGTCCAAATACTTAAATTTCTTACCCTAATCTAGGGAAGATGTGAAAAGATATGAAAAGGGCCAAACTTTGCACCAGTCAGAATGATCTATGGAATGAATGGGCTGTAGTCAAAAGTTGATCCATATGGAAAGAAAACTGGACAATATGCAGAAAAAGGATGACTTATTAGGTCCTCCTGAATCAGGACAGCAATGCCATCTCTCTATTTTAATTGAAGTGAATTTCCCCAAGCATTAGATATCTACATTCAAATACTGGGAATCAACATACATTCCAAAGTCAAACATACATGATTTTTAAAATATCTTGTTCATTTTTTGGTGCAAGTATTAAGGTTTTTCTTAAGGAAATGCTATTGGAAAACCTACTACTTTATTTGAGCAAGTGGCATGTCATTTTATTTTATTTGAAGTAAATTTCTCTTGTAAAATGCTTGCTAATATTACAGCAAATTTTTGAAAAAGCCCAATGGATGAAAAAGATTTATGACAGTCTCTCTTCTGGAGTAAAAACTGAATTTATTAAGCAATAAAGTAGAGTTTCCTTTTTTCACAATTGTGTGCTTAGACTAGTTTGGACTTTTAGTTTGTAGCATAAGTATAGTTGCAAAGTCATGACTATTAATTTGTAAATTTGTCACATATATTTTAGTTAAGAAGCACAGACTACAGAATTTGTACTTCCCTCCCTTCTTGATTTCACTTTTTTATCACTACCAAATAGCACAATTTTAGATTCTCATATTGCATATGAAGAAAAGTCTTAAAGTCAAATTCACTGTTGGTGAGAAATGAGGGAGAGGCAATACACAAATTACTCTCTTCGTCTTTTGGCAAAGTTAGGAAAAAGTGATATTTGCTGTTTAACAATAGTTTACTACTTCTGAAAAAAGTGGACATGCTAAATGTTTAGAGGGCTTCCAAATACTACTAGATCTAGATAAAGCTAGATTGTAATCCTTTTAGGGAAAAATATTTAAAAATATTTGCAATATGTATTTAAAAATTATCATAACAGGTAAGTCTCAAATAGAAGGGAGGCCAAAAGCCATTTGGAATCAACACAAACTGGTTTTTACTAGGAGTCACTATAATTGTGGCATATCATTCTTCCCGTTTTGTGACTTTTTAACTGTTCTTCTGTATGGAAAGTAAAAATGAAAAGAAAAAATTTGAGAAGGGAAATTACTTTTGAAAAGCTTATTCCATAACCTGTGGATTTTAATGAAGGATTAAACAAGTATAAGACTATAACTTTGCTGACAATAGATGAGCTTACTTATAATAGCAGCATTGTTAGTTTCTTTGCGAAAACGAAACTTTCTCAGTTTCTCCACTAGATCTTCAGCAACATCACAAACCACCAGAGATTCACTCTGGGAAAAAAAACACACACACACACACACATACATGAAATAGTTTCAATATGTAATTTTTGAAAAAAAAAATCATACATGTAAATACGCAATCTATACATGGCTAGACAGCAGTAAATGAATACAAATGCCAAATATATAAAGGTGAAATAAGTGAAGAGTAGTTTTTAACCTATTAATAATTTCAATTACCTTACTATCTTATCTATCGAAACTTTTTCCCTTTGTTTCCAATGTGGTAAGCCACTTGGAAACAGACTGAGGTGGATGACATATATGGGATATTTTCCATAGGAGGGAAAAAATTCCATAAACACAAAATTACACAATTTAGGAAGTTTCTCTACAGAAAAAGGGGAAGGTCAAAAGTCCAAGTGAGGTGGTAATACGTGGGAGAAAAAAAGTACATACAAAGGCACAGAATACAACAAACCAAAAAATTATTTCTAGTTATTTAGCATCGGTAAGGTCTTTGTTTAAATTTGGGTACAAAATTGAGATATATGAGGATTTGAAGAATTTCAAAAGGGTCTATGAAAAGAGTAATAACTTTTTACTGAAAGTTTGGCAAATAAACCACATTAGAGAGACTAGAGAATTAATATAGTCTGAAGAATGGCAAAATCTGGAGATACAAATTCAGATTTGAAAGTGAACCTTAGAAATGAGTCTAACTCTCCTATTTTGTAGAGGAGGAAACTGAAACCCAGAGAGATTAAGGGATTTGCCCAAGGTCACTCAAATAGTAAAGAGCAGAACCAGAATTAGAATCCAAGTTCCCTAAAGTCTAAATCTGATTCTCTTTCCAAAATGCCAGAATATCTTTTAAAGAACTATTCTGTGCAATGAAGAAAAAAAAAGGAAAGAAAGGAGGCTTAAAATTTCAACAGAAGGGATTTAAATTAGAATCATGATGAAAAACTTACTTCCTGACTATAATCACAGCAAAAAATCAGTTATCACAATGGAGATAATTAAAAGCAGATCTCCACATTTATTTCAGAACCAGTAAAGGAAAACAATTTTTAAAACTATTAGTAAAACTAATAGAGTCAATTTATTCTATATTAATTTGCCCTTTGTTTCTCCTCAAAATGCCTTACTGAGGTGTAAAAGGTGATTCCCAACGGTTCTTCCAGTGAAATATAAACTCTGGCTAGTTCTACCGTGCTGCAAAGCCTCCAATTCTGTCCTCAGTAACAGACTAGATAGGTATGAATGGATGAGTAGACCAACCAGTAACTAGGTGATGAATTCTATGGCCAAGGCAATTAATGTAACAAAGCAAAATACAAATGGCTCAGTACTATGTGATAATAATAATAGCCAGCACTCATATAACACCTAAGATCTGCAAAGCCCCATACAATATAATCTAATTTTATCCTTATAACAACTCTATGAGGTAAATATTGTTATCCTCATTTTACAAATGAAGGAACTGAAGCAGACAAATTATATGACCTTCACAAGATATTAAGTGTCTTAAGGCTGGATTTGAACTCAGGTCTTCCTGGCTGCTGCCTACTGGGGACAGAGTGAAGGAAAAGGGGCAGAAAATGATAATTAGTTTTTAGAATATTTGTAAACATTAATTTAACTGTTGGTACTGTAAATAGAGAATACTCATCTAGGTTCCAATTAACTGACTTAGTATTAAAGGAAGTGAATCATAATTTTGTCATTCTCACTCTAAGTGAAATTGGAAGATAAAAGGAAATTATAACTAAATGAAAAGTTGACTCATAAGTTCCTCAAGAAGGTAAATAATGGAGTGGACAGGGTTTGTTTTATTTTGCATCCAAAAGAAAATAAGAAACATAATTTCATCAAACACTTAGATATCTTGAACTGTGGTATATTTGCTAACAATACCATAATGAAAATAACTGTGGTTTTTACCAACATCTAATGAAAAAGATAAAGTAGGGTCTAAAAGGAACCCAGTAAGAGCTTCCAAAATAAATCAAAATATACTTTAATACTTGCTGACTTCAATTCAAAGGTAGGCACAGAGAAAAACAAAATAGCAAATAAATAAATGAAAAATGTGATTCAGGATTAAGAAATATACACAGAAGCTTCACATGCACATTATCATGAAGATTCTTTTAAAGGAAAGACTCAGGACACAATGAATGCCAAATATCATAAAAAAATAAACTAAATCACAGAAAACAATTAGTTACAAATGTGAGGATTATTTTTGAATCATCTGTATGCAGTTAGACCATCTATTTGTGAGAATGAAGATTAAAATTGATATCAAAATTAACACAGTATACAGTTAAAGTAGCTCTAACTTGCCATATTTATACAAGCTATTAATGGTGAAAAAATGGCAAATGGATAAAATACAGACATTGTCACAGACCATTATCATTTCCTAAGGAAATTTTACCAACATAAACAAATACAATGGCCTGGCCAAGAGAGTCTAAAAACTAACTACTTCAGCAAGAAAACACTCATTACTTTGCCAAGGAGAATGATACTGCAGCCAAAATTATTTTTTTAAATCCTTCAGAGAAGGATGGTGAAAGTTTATATAAACAAGCAGTGATGGGATAAAAAATAAGTCTTCAGAAAATGTGATGCATTAAGACTAGTCATCATGAGAAAGTTAAGAATTTACCCAAAAGAAGATGAAAAAAAATGGAAAAGGTTTCTATAAAAAACTTCCCCCCCTCCATCTATGACATGGATGGCTTGTTCTACAGCTGTAAGTGGAAGCAGAAATAATACCAAGAAAAATTAACAGAGCTGTTGATTGTACCAAATATAAAAGAGGGAATCTATGCAGGATGTGACTTAATTTTGAGAGCACTAAGATCAGTTGTTAAGCATTGTAAAACATGGATGATACCAACACTTGAGAGAAAATTATAGATATTTATTACTTTAAAAAAAACGAAGCCAATAAAGAAGATTTCAGTAGCTATTAACTCATATACCTACAATCCCACCTTTAGAAAAATCCTTAGGAGAATAATCTATATCTACCCCGAGTGTCTTTGAGGAAGGTATGAAAAAGAACTAGGCCTTCACAAATAATAACCTATAGCAGACTCAATCTTTAGTCATATAACTAACCAAAAGATGCTGAGAATACGCAATTACATTGTGCTTATTCTCTGCTTACCACAAAAAATGTTTTGACATGAAAGGGCAAAACGCCTTAAAAACTTTGAAAAACTTTAAAAATTCTTACAATAAGGGGGCTCATATGCTTATGTTAAAATTACACAAGAGTCCCTGAAAGATACAAGAAGTAACTTTGAATACCTTTTGATTATGAATATCAAGCACCAAATAAAAGATATCCTCACCAAAGATGGTTGTATGAAAGATGTTCTATAATATATTTCAAATGAGAAGTTACTTACAGATTACAGAATCATAAAGAATGACAGAATTTCAGGATGAAAAGGTAACCCAGGGGCCAATCAACTCAAAAGATAACTAGAAAAAAGATGGTGAGGTTCTTCATATATTCCTCTTTATGGATCAAGTTGTGCTTAGTGTATAAAGAACTAGAAGTTCTTCATGCCACGTTTGGTTTAATTAGCCACAAATGGAAAAAACCAAGTGAATAAAGAATCTGTTGTTTAGCCCAGAGGTCTCCAATATTTTTTTAAAACTATGTAAAGATTTAGATTTTTTCCCTGCTCAGTAAATTTCTGAACACACCCCCAATGTATTATTTATCAATTATATACACATACCATTCTAACATATTGTACACATTATGAAACATAGTAGAAATTTTAAAGTAAATTTTATTTCTAAGTGATATAAAAACTATTTGCCCTCATTAAGATATTAGAATATTTTATTAGTACAATAATTTATAATATCAATGTGATTGAATATGCTTCATTATTTTTTCATTTTTAAAAACTGACAGTCAGTTTTGTTGACATATAGATTTGGTCTGATTGCAAGTTCAGTTTATTTCAATAGCTTGTTTTAATGTCTATCATGGTTGAAAAAGTTAACTCCAAAATATATATCTCCAAAATGAAGAAAAATATTATCTGTGTTGCTGAAACAATGATACTTAATTTTTAATACTATTCATTGATTATGCAAAGGTTTGTTAAAATTCTACATGTAAATCATCACATTCTCTGATGTCAACTAGATATTCTTTTTTTTAAATTATATTTTATTTGATAATTTCCAAGCATTATTCATTAAAGACATAGATCATTTTCTTTTCCTTCCCCCCACCCCCCATAGCCGACGCGTACATCCACTGGGCATTACATGTTTTCTTGATTTGAACCCATTGCTATGTTGATAATATTTGCATTAGAGTGTTCATTTAGAGTCTCTCCTCTGTCATGTCCCCTCAACCTGTATTCAAAGCTGTATTCAGGCAGTTGCTTTTCCTCGGTGTTTCCACTCCCATAGTTTATCCTTTGCTTATCAATAGTGTTTTTTTCTCCTAGATCCCTGCAAATTGTTCAGGGACATTACACCGCCACTAATGGAGAAGTCCATTACGTTTGATTATACCACAGTGTATTAGTCTCTGTGTACAATGTTCTCCTGGTTCTGCTCCTCTCGCTCTGCATCACTTCCTGGAGGTTGTTCCAGTCTCCATGGAACTCCTCCACTTTATTATTCCTTTTAGCACAATAGTATTCCATCACCAACATATACCACAATTTGCTCAGCCATTCTCCAATTGAAGGGCATCCCCTCGTTTTCCATCAACTAGATATTCTTACTACTCAAAAGGTGTTGCATTTTAAAACAAATGTGTTCAAATTCCATAGCAACTCTTTCAAAGATTTTAAACAGGTTAGAAAATTCGGTTTCCAAATTTTTTGAGGTGTGCAGGCATGAGTTTTTAATAGGTGAGTTTTCTCATGATCTTACTGTATCATTAGCTACAATGTACAAAGTACAGACACACTTAGGCTGAGGGTCAGTCAACATAAAGACAACAAATACATTGTTCAATTATCTTTATCACTAAATTTATTATTATTTTTGGCCAATCTGTCAGATCTGATGTGGCTCACAAAGAGTTATTATTATTAGGAAAAGCATCAGCTCTACCATTTTCTTGATCCTGTGTTTGCATTATAAGTACTATCTTCAATCTGGGATTTCTTTGCAGAAAATTTTTTAAACCACATGTTTACTTTGTATGGGTTATAAACAAATAATCCATAAATCTACTTGAGTACATATACACAGAAAGAAAATAAGCAAAGGCACTACTGTCAACCCCTTCATCTAATATAACTGCCATTTCCCCATAGTTTCTCCCTGAAACAAAAGCCTTTTTTAAATACCAAGAGTCTTCCAAAAATGATATACAGCTAGAAGTTATGGAATACCAGTGTTTAAAGAACTAAAATTATAGATATTACTAGTGGGTGAATACCTAAAGGAAATCAAGACAAAAGAAAATAATGGTAGCAAAAAAATGAAAACAAAGTTAAGTACTCATCAATTGGGAAATGAATGGATAGAGAAGTTGTGTTATATGTATATTTTATAACATTGTACTGGAAGAAATGGCAAATGAATAAGCAGAACCAAGAGCATATACACAACTACAATAATGAAAAGAAGTAGAACACTAAAAGACATCAAAACTCAGATCAATGAAATGATCAATCAAGACTCTAGAGACTAAATAATGAATACCTCTCTCCTTTCTATAGACTATCAGGGTAGCATAACCTGACAGACATGGTTAATGTCAGTCGGCTTTACTTAACTTTTTGGTTTACAAGGGAGGGGGTTGTTATTTGGAAATAACAGATGTGTTATATATGTGTGTGTGATATTCTCCCATAAAGCACCAATAAAATATATTTTAAATATCATCCATAGGGCAGTGAATGATACACATGGTAGATATAAATAGCAGCATATTACTAAAAAAAAAGAAGTGCTAAAGAAATCAAATAGATACATGACCAGAATATAAAGTTGTATGGAAAGAACAAAGACTAAGAAATGTATTGTATAATTATTTCATAGGTACCCATATACTGTCAGGAAATCCAGAAGTCCTAACCTGGAATTCTAGGTGAGTCTTCTGGAAGATTTATGAGAATTTGGATAAAAGACACAGAATGAGTAGATATGGCAGGATTGTGTGTTCGGTACTAGTGGAGAGAGAAATCATGTGGATGAAATGGTTTGTCTGTTGAAATATCAAAGAACTATTCCTATGGTTTATTATTTTTTCTACAATAGTTTTAGATATCATATATATTTAAAATCCAAACCAATCTCTCAACTTTCAAAAAACTCTTAATATTTCTTCCCATAAAGAAACCTGAATTGTTCTCTAAGACTGAGAGATGAATTAAAATGTCTTGATGGATACAAAGTAAGGAATCATATATTTTGACCTTTGGAAGCTAACAGGCCTATGTACATTTTGTGAACTCATAAAAGAAACCTAATCATTAACATAATTAGCCAAATCAATTTAAATCAAGACCTAAAAGGGTCCTCAAAGGTCATTTAATCCAAGCATTTTATACTTGAGGAAACTAACACCCAGGGAGGTTAAGTGCCTTGTATCAGGTCACACAAGTAGTTAAGTATCAGATTTTGCTTTGAATGCAGATTTTGAGAGGGCAGCTAGGTAGCTCAATGGATTGAGAGTCAAGCCCAGAGATGAGAGGTCCTAGGTTCAAAGCTGGTCTCAGATACTTCCTAGCTGTGTGACCCTGGGCATGTCACTTAACCACATTGCCCAGCCCTTACCACTCTTCCACCTTGAAACCAATACACAGTTGAGGAACTGAGGCAAACAGGGTTAGATAAATTGCCCAGGTTCACAGGGCTATTAAGTGTTTGAGGCTGGATTTGAACTCAAGGAGATGAGTCTTCCTGATTCTAAGCCCTGAGCCATTATCCTCTGGTATGGCTAAGTAAATCTCATTTTGTTCACTGAGTGCCTCATGTCATTTCAATATCAAACCATGAGCAACAAGGTTCACTTCCTAGCCCTTTTCAAAACTATCCCCAACAGAAATGTGCCTGTTTCCTGTGCAAGTCATCCTCTACCCTATATATGTTTAATCTATTATACAAATAAACTATACTTCATGAAAGGATAATGGAAAGGGTAGGAGTTATTTTGAAAAACCAAAAATACTATTAATAAAATTATAGAATTTAGTGATTTTTAATTATATTCTAATGCCTACATATGTAAACCTTAAAATTTCTTAGACTTATGAATGTTGGAAATTTCTCCCATTGGGAAATTTCATACTTGAAAACATTTCCTACTGATAGTAAGAACTCTATTGGAATATGAAACTCCTTGGTATGGGAGGATCCTTCTCCTCCCTACTTAAGACTACTTTAGGACAGAAACCTTTTGCTAAACAATGGAAAGGGCTTTGACCTATGCTTAAGCATAGAACAGGAAGTTCTTTGAGTCATGATTGATTTTAGAATTGATACAATAGAGATACTTGGAATGACAGAACCAGGTCTTGGAAACTACAATCTCCACCCTACTCAGAGTAACAGGATTTAGGAAGGGCTGCAGCAAAGATCAAGATTTAATTATTTGAGAATATGACCTTCAACAGACATGTGCAAAGGGGAGAGACCTCTGGGCGGTCCTGGGTTAAACTAGAACCACCATTGGCACAGGGGAGACATCGACAGTGATTGGTAGATGTGAGAACTGAGGGGAGGGGACTTAGATGGGGTCCTTAAAGATAGGGGCTCTGAAGGAGAACTCAGGAGGTTGCTCTGGAGGAGAACTCAGGAGGTTGCTCTGAAGGAGGACTGGAGGTTTTGCTCTGGAGGAGGTCTGAGAGGAAAGAGGTCCTGGAGGGAGAGCTCCTGGAGAGGTCTTGAAGGAGGCTGTGGAAGGAGAACTCAGGAGAAGAATTCTCTGGAAACATTTCTTGAAAGGAGGCTCTCTTGAAGGTGGAGTCTGAGGTTGGCATGAGAAGCTTTACCTAGAGAGATCTTGGGTGAGTGATAAAACCAACTGACTGATTTATCTCTTAGGACTGAGGTCTAGGCCTTATTGGCTTGAGGCCCTTCATTCTTATTCCTTTCTTACTTTCTCTCTTTTTCTATTGATTAATCAGTGTATTATAAAAACCCAGTTGGCTTGGGCATATTCATAAATTGGGAATATATTCCCTGGCGACCATCTTATATTGATATAAAACCAAGACACTGTAGAAAACATATTTCAGCGGTCATAATTGTTATATATATTTCCCTTGCTCCCAAACATTTTAATTATCACAGTTTATGGCTCCCACTCTCTTATCTACAACTATTTAACGCTCAAAACTTTTAAATCTAACACATAACAGCAACAGTACTATGACTTAATTTTAGTCGTAATACTTTTTTCCTCAACTTGTGATTTTTATTATTATCAGGAATTTTTGGTGAGGAAACCCCTTTTATTAATGCAAATTCAATTGCTCTGTAACTTGTAGCCTTAAGTTAAATTTGTCTAGTGTCACAACCAGTATTCATTGTATGTTTCAGAGGCTTGAAATCAGGTCTTCCAATTTAGAAGGAATCTCTATCACATGCTTCATTCATTTCTTACCCACCAAAAGCCTTGCTATCAAGATGAGAAATTATAAATGGGAGGTTTTCCTTTCATCTTTGGAATGTTGGGGCCTTGATGGTTAATTACCCACTCAAGTCTCCTATCTTAGGCAAGCTTGAGGGCATTTCATTTAACTCCCTACACCAAGGCCATCTCACCACATGCCTCAGCACAGCTTCCTTCTTACCCCACCTCTACTTTACCAGTTCTTAAAAAAATGATCAAATCAACTTTACTATTATTTCTGTAAGTGATATGATAGCTGTTCCTCTATGGTCTTATTAACTTTCCTAATAAATTTCAGGACCAAAATGCCCCTTCCAATACACCATTCATTCCCCTACATGTCTTGCCTTCCCCACTAGAATATAAACTCCTTACAGACAAGAAATCTTTGCTTTTCTCTTTGTATTCTTAGCTTATAGTACTCAGCATCTAGTAAATGTTTAATAAATGCTTTATCATTCATATATTGCTTCTCAATCATAACTATATTATTATATATGCTATAACTATATATAACTATATATATATATATAACTACATAGTTATAAAATCATGTTTTATTTTAAAGGATTTAAAAATAGCACCTTTTTTTTCAGGATTGTGAAGATCAAACTAAATAATATTTGTAAAACTTTAGCCCAGCACCTAGAAACTAGTAGTTGCTATATATAAATGTTGGCTATTAATAATAAGCTATAAATATAAATAAATGATAGAGTAATAATACTTCAACCCTACTTTATCCTTCATCTTATCAGTGGCTGATCTAGGCCCCACTGCCCACCCTAACACCCATCTTCACCCCCAATGTTAAACAAAAATTTAAAAGTCACAACTTTTGGCATTTAAAATTTTCCAGCTGAGTTATCCTGCTACCTCAGCATATTTGTACAGTGAAATACCATTCCTTGATACCAGAACTAAAGAATCATTAAGTTTATTTTCCTTTCTTTCAAGTAGTTATGGAGAAACTAAAGATTCAGTGTTTATTGCTTTCTCCCTAAAATGGTAACCATTATTATAGTTTTAGTAATAAACTCACTGGAAGGCTGTGCAATTTAAAGTTAAAGTACTTTTAGCTAAAATAATTTTTGAGATCATGGACTTTCAAAACTAGATTGGGCACAGTACATGCTCAAGGAAAACCAAGAATCTCTTCTTTAGTGTTTCCTTTCTAATCTCCCTTTCAAATGCCAGAAGGTAACTACACTAAGCTATAATTAGATAGGGATAGAGCCTGCATCTGTAGTTTCATGGGCTCTGTGTAAAGATGTGTAGTGAAGGGTGCAATGAAAAAGCATTGGCTCCTGAATTAGAGATGCTGGAATAAAAGCCCATGTCTGACCCTTACTACCTGTGTTGTTACTGCTGTTATTTTGGTTGTGGCTGACTCTTACTGATTCTGTTTAGGCTTTTCCTGCAAAGATACTGGAGTGGTTTGCCATTTCATTCTCCAGCTCATCTGACAGATGAAGAAACTGAGGAAAACAGGATTAAGCTCAAGGTCACACAGTAAGTATCTGAAGCTGTATTTGAACTCTGATTTTCCTAACTCTAGGCCCAGGGCTCTCTATGCAGTACCTAGCTGCCCTTACTACCTGTGTAACTTCAGGCAAATCACTTATGTAACTTCAGGCAAATCACTTAAAATCTCTGGGGCCTCAGTAGCCTCAATTGTAAAATGAGGAAATTGGATTAGATGGCCTATGAGGTCCCTTTCAGCTCTAGAGGTATGATCTACCGCCATCTCCAATATGACAAAAACATGTGTCTCAACTGCCCTTCCTAGTCAAGCAGTCTGAGAGAGTCAAGCTTGGTATCTGGAAGGCCTGAATTCAAATGCAGCCTGACACTGGATAAGTCACTTAACCTCCACCTCAATTTCCTCACATGCTAAATATGGCTGATATGAAGATAAAAAAAAGAGTTAATATTGGTTGAGGGCTTTACAGTTATAGAAATACTTGCTACTAGTATTACCCTTTTCAACTCTTAAAAAGACCTTCATACCCAAAAGAAGAAGTCTATTCAGAAGGAGTTAAGTGTAATGCAGTTTCCTAGATAATATGAACCAAAAATATAAGTTCATGTGAAATATTCAGATAATCAGGACCAGAGTAACACCTGTGCTTGAGATGTCAAGCTTACGCCTCAATTTTTCCTCCCCTTCTCCTCCCAGGTAGAGACAGACAAAGCTGAAGGGACAAGAGATTAAAGCCACCGAAGTCTTAGAAGCAGTTTTTGCCACCACTTCAAGTGCCTCCCTTGGCTTCAGGCTTCTAGGCTCAGGACCGTTACTTAAGGGCAGGAAAAATCCAGAGGGGAGTGGACGGAGGCCCCGACAAGCAAACCCGGGCTGAGAAGAGTCCAAGAACCAAAGGATTTGACCTTTCCCCGCACTCACCCCCCACCCCTACCCTCATCCCTGGAGGCTCGTTGGAGTCCACAGGGGAACAGGGAAGGTGTTGATGGAACCAGATCTCTTGGGAGCCAGGAAGCTCCGGGCTCTCCCTCTAGCTAGGGCGAGGCCGCGGCAGCCGTTGGACCAGGAGGAAGGACGAGAGCATTCGGGATCCAAGCCAAGGCCTAGCAAGGAGGAGGAGGACGCCTTCCCCTCCCGCAGCCTCGAAGAGGCCCAACACCTCGCAGTCCGACCCTGCTGGGTAAGGAAAACCCAACCCAGTCAGCCTAGTCCTCCACCCCGCCCCCGCCTCCCAGGCGGCAACTCACCATTTTCCTTCCGGCAGGCCACCACCCCGGCGGAGTCTTCCCCAGGGCCTTTTCAAGAATGGAATCACCGCCGCCTTCCTTCCGGCCACGGGCAGGCTGAGCAAGCCGACCCCATCCAATCAGCGAATGGGACATGGGCGGAGCCTACAGTGGATGACCAGACGGCGTGCTGTACTGATCAAAGTTAGGTGGTGCGCGATTTCAAAGTGGTGGGTTTTTTTCTTTCCAACCTTTTTTGTTCTCTAAAACCACTATCTACAAACTTTTTTGATCCTGAGCATGATCAGTGAGAAATTTGGGGTTCCACTCCTTCATGTTTGTATTTATTTATTCATAAATGATAAAGATAAATGTACTCTGTAAAAACAGAGGCAACATGGCATATTGGATGGAGAAATCAGCCTTGAAGGCAAGTCAGAAAAACCCCAGGTCAAGTCACACCTCTAGTATTACTGGCCAAGTGACTCTGGGCAATATACTTAACCCCTTAGTGCTCTGGGTAGCTATAAAGCCTGCTAATTATAGAAAAAGGAGGGAACTTGCATTGGTAGAGGAAGATTCCTCACCAGTGAGGTCCTTTATAATAATGAAATTACAGGCCCAGTTCCTGTCCTTGCTGTATTAAAAGTTAGGTACATTACACAACTAAAAAAAGAAGAAAATTTTTAAAAGACTAAAATGATGATGAAATATGTCACTTTGGAGTCAATAGCTGGTCAATGAAGTTTTTATAGTCAGATCTGACCTTAAGGAAAATCACTTTGGCAGCAGTATGCAGGAAGCAGTCAAGTAGTGAGAAATTGAGAACGTGGGACCAATTAACTCTGTTGCAGTAATTCAAATAACATATGAAAAGGGGCTGAATTAAGGTGGGAGCTCTGTGAGTAGAAGGAAGGAGTCTGATATCTTGTTGGGAAATAGAGTAAAAGATAACTTTGATTTTAAAAATCTAAGAACCTGGGAAGATGGTGGTTCCTTTGACAGAAATAGTGAAGGGCAGAAGAAAGAAAGATTTTTGAGAAAATGAATCATGTTGACTTTGAGTTGTCACCAGGACATTTAATTTACAATGTCCAGTGGGTGGTTGATGATGTGGGACTAAACCTCAGGAGAGAGATGAGGATTAGTTATATAGATTTATGTCATTTCTATAGAAATGATATCTAAACCAATAGAAGCTAATGAGGTTGCTAAGAGAGTGAGAGGGGGGAAGGGAAAGAAGAAAAGAGGGTCTAAAACAGAACTTTCCCATGCAACTATATTAGGTGATGGATGATGAGTTAGCAAAGGACACTGAGAAGAAATGGTCAGACTGGTAGTAGAAAACCTTATTTCACAAAAACCTAGAGAGAGTAGTTTTTAGAAACAGAGTAATCCACAGTGACATAAGGAAGATAGGTAGAGACGTTTGGAGATTGAATTGAATTTAGCAATTAAGAGTTTGTTGGTAAATTTGGAAAGAGAAGTTTCAGTTAAGTGATGAGATATGAAGCCAAATTATAAAGAGTTGGGAAGTGAGTGAGAAGAGAAGAAATGGAGGAGGCAATTGTGTACAACTTTTTCAAGGAAGAAGAAATATATAAAATAGCAACTTAAGGGAATGATAGGGTATGCTGCAAGTATTTTTTTCTTTTTCTTTTAAAATTTTTTTAAAATTTTGTTTAATTGATTAATTTAGAGTATTTTTTTCCAGGATTACAAAAATCATGTTCTTTCCCTCCCCTCTCCCCAACCCCCTCCCATAGCCAACCCACAATTCCATTGGGCTTTACATATGTCATTGGTCAAGACCTATTTCCATATTATTGATATTTGTACTAGGGTGATCATTTAGGGTTTATAACCCCAATCATATCCCCATTGGCCCCATGTGATCAAACAGTTGTTTTTCTTTTGTGTTTCTACTCCCACAGATCTTCCTCTGAATGTGGATAATGTTCTTTCTCATAAGTCCTTCAGAATTGTCCTGGTCTCATTGCATTCCTAATAGTAGAGAAGTCCATTACATTCAATTGTACCACAGTGTATCAGTCTCTGTGTACAATGTTCTCCTGGTTCTGCTCCTTTCACTCTGCATCAATTCCTGGAGGTCATTCCAGTTGACATGGAATTCCTCCAGTTAATTGTTTCTTTGAGCACAATAGTATTCCATCACCAACATATACCACAATTTGTTCAGCCATTCCCCAATGAAGGGCAGCCCCTCATTTTCCAATTTTTTGTGTGGGGTTCCCTGATTAGCAGGGTCCCACAAGGGAAGGGGCTCACCTTTGTGGTGAGACCAAGGAGAGATAGGAACCGAGAACCAGGGTGGAGAATGAAAGACAGGGACAAGTCAGTGTATGATTAGGCAGGCAAACCTATGATACTCCCCTTGATAGGAAAGTATGAGTACAAAGGAACAGGAGGTGGATGAGGAGATTAAGATAGAGAATGCAGGCCGAGATGGTTACAGCCTCAGGGAAGGAGAAGATTAAGAGGAGAGATAGACATTGCTAGAGAAGATTGAAGATCAGAGAGAGAGAGAGAGAGAGAAAGAGAGAGAGAGAGTGAGAGAGAGAGAATCAAGGTCTCCGCCTCTGTATTTATTGCCGTCCTCTGATTAGGGAAGTATTCTCAAGCAAGTAGTAACCACATTACAAAGCATGGACAATAAGGATTGGATAGTGGGGTGAGAGTAACACCTTTTTGGGCGTGTAGATTATAACCCGCGCTTTCCCGGGTGAGTGCTCCAAACATGTTAATAAGTTTGTCTTAGGCAACAGGCCGCGTGGTCAGGTCAAGGTTACCTTCACAAACCTTATCTGTAAAACCTTATACTTGGAGACACAGTCGCCATACAGTCATTTATGATTCATAGATGTGAATATGCTTGGGATGCTACATTTTGCCACCACAAAGAGTGGGGCAATGAATATTCTTGTACAAGTCTTTTTCCTTATTATCTCTTTGGGGTACAAACCTAGCAGTGCTATAGCTGGATCATAGGGCAGACAGTCTTTATTGCCTTTTGGGAATAGTTCCAAATTGCCATCCAGAATGGTTGAATCAATTCACAACTCCACCAGCAATGCATTAATGCCCCAATTTTGCCACATGCCCTCCAACATTCATTACTTTCCTAGCCAATCTGCTCGGTGTGAGGTGGTACCTCAAGAGTTGTTTTGATTTGCATTTCTCTGATTATAAGAGGTTTAGAACATTTTTTCATGTGTTTATTGATAGTTTTTATTTCTTTATCTGAAAATTGCCTATTCATGTCCCTTGCCCATTTATCAATTGGAGAATGGCTTAATTTTTTGTACAATTGGTTTAGCTCTTTATAAATTTGAGTAATTAGACCTTTGTCAGAGGTTTTTGTAATGAATATTGTTTCCCAATTTGTTGCTTCCCTTCTACTTTTGGATGCATTAGTTTTGTTTGTACAAAAACTTTTTAATTTGATGTAACCAAAATTATTGATTTTACATTTTGTGATTTTTTTCTAATTCTTGCTTGGTCTTAAAATCTTTCCTTTTCCAAAGATCTGACAAGTATACTATTCTGTGTTCACCTAATTTACTTATAGTTTCCTTCTTTATATTCAAGTCATTCACCCATTCAGAGTTTATCTTGGTGTAGGGTGTGAGATGTTGATTTAAACCTAATCTCTCCCATACTGTTTTCTAATTTTTATTTTATTATGTTAGCTCATCCTACCCATGAGCAATTAATGTTTTTCCAATTATTTAGATCTAGTTTTAATTGTGTGGATAGTGTTTTGTAGTGTTCAAATAATTCCTGTGTTTGTCTCGGCAGATTAGATTCCTAAGTATTTTATATTGTCTAGGATGATTTTAAATGGAATTTCTCTTTCTAATTCTTGCTGTTGAGATGTGTTGGAAATATATAGAAATGCTGATGACTTATGTGGCTTTATTTTGTATCCTGCAACTTTGCTAACATTGTTAATTATTTCGACTAGCTTTTTATTTGATTTTCTAGGATTCTTTAAGTAGACCATCATATCATCTGCAAAGAGTAATAGCTTGGTCTATTCATTGCCTATATTAATACCTTCAATTTCTTTTTCTTCTCTAATTTCTACAGCTAGTGTTTCTAGTACAACATTAAATAATAGCGGTGATAATGGGCATCTTTGTTTCACTCGTGATATTTATAGTAGTAGAATTACACTCTTCTGTCTTTTACTTTCTTGGACATTTATTGACCCATAGTATTTCTTTATTGTCTTTTTAAAATTCATATTTCTAACCTCAATTCCTATTGTTGAGACTTATTCCAAGCCCAGGCTCCTCTTTTTTTTCTTTTTACCAACTCTTGGCTAGGTGGTAAGGCTCTGTTTGGCTCTTCCTGGATTTCCTGAGCTCTTGCCATTAGCTTCTACTAGTTTCCCAATTCAGGAGCTATTTTGTAATTGGGCAAATATTGCCTGGCTTCTTCACAACTAGGTATGGAATAACATTCTATTCCACTGTGGTAAATGTTTAACAATGAGTTCTCTAAGAACACACAAAAACTTTAAAGTTTAATTTGCATTATTAACATTTCTCCCATGTCTCCCTGTCCCAGTCCTTTCCTTCCTAGCTGAGAACCTTGCTTAATATTTTACTGAAAAAATTAGTCATTTGTCAAAAACCCCTTCTTCTCCCCTCTTCCTCATTTTATATTATCCAGATGCCTTCTGCCACTGTTTCCTCCTTCATCTTTAATTCATATAATGAAGTGACTCTTTTTCATATATAAGAGATCTCATTTTACCCCATTTCATAGGGAAATTGCCTCCCCTACCTATCATATCACTCTTATCTTCAATCTCTTTGTCTGCTGGCTCTTTCCCTACTGCCTATAAACATGGCCATGCCTGTTTTGTCCTTAAAAAATCCTCACTTGATCCATCGCTTTTTACTAGGTTTTGTCCCATATCTCTCCTCCATTTTGTGGCTAAGTTTCTTGAAGAGGCTATTTATAATAACAGGTGCCTCTACTTCCTTTCCTTTCACTCTTAACTTTCTACAGTCTGGCTTCTGACTTCATCATTCAAGCAAAATTGCTCTTTCCAAAGTTATTAATGATCTCTTAATTATCAAATCTAAACGAACTTTTCTCAGTTTTTATCCTTCACAATCTTACTGCAGCCTTTGACAGTGCTCATCAACTTTTTCTCCTTGATGCTTTTTCTTTAGGTTTTCATGACACTACTCTCTCCTAGGTCTACATATCTAATTACTCCCTCTTAGTATCCTTTATTTTATCTACATTTTGCCCAGTATGTGTGTCCTACAGGGCTCTGGCATGGGTCCTCTTCTCTTCTCCCACTACACTATTTCATCTGGTAATCTCATCAGCTCCCAAGAATTCAATGATCATCTCTATGCTGATGATTCTCAAATCTACTTATCTAGCCCTAACCTCTCTGCTGACTTCCAATCTCCCATCTGAAACTGGATGTTCTCTAGAGAATCTTAAGCCCAACTTATCCAAAATGGAACTCATTATTGTCCCTCAGAGTCTCCCCTCTTCCTAACTCTTATTACTGTAGAGGGTACCACCATCCTACCACTGACCAAGGCAGAAGGGGCAAGTCTCTTGAGGCCTGTGATGTTGAACCTATGGCATGAGTGCCAAAGATGGCACACAGAGCACTCTCTGTAGGCACTCAGCTACCCTCCCTCCCCACCCCTTACCCCCAGAGTTTGTTGCTAGTAAGGTAGAGGGACTCTGGCAGAGCTTCTCCCTTCCCCTTCTCCACCACACCTCCCTGATCCTCTGCCCAGTAGTCCAATGGGAGTGCACTGGGGGAAAGATGGGCAGCTTACAGGCGGCAGAGCTGGAGGGGAGAAGGGTACTCAGACTACTACCCTCCCCCTCTCTACACTCGCTGAGGACATTTGTCACTTCACCCATCCTCTGCCCAGCTGCCCAGTGGTAGCATTTTCTCGTTCCCTTGTGTGGGGGTAAGAGGGGGTGGTGGGGCAAGGCGTATCCGGCACCCAGTGTGGGGAGGTACACAGCACTAGGTCTAGCGGCACCTCGTCTCTAAAAGGTTCCCCTTCACTGCTCCAAGAAATCAAAATACTGATTGGTTCCTGGTGGTATTCAGATTCCAGGGTTTCTCTCTAGTTAGCATCTCCAGGAGAGCGCGAAGTCAGCAGGTTTGTCCATGCTGGCTTCCCATAGTCAACAGGATTTCCGGGATAGTTCAGTCAGGTCAGGGGCTGGACAGGGATAGGATCCTTGCCGAATTTACCCGATGGCTGCTGTGTTTCTGGTGATGCTCTACGAGTATTCACCACTCTTTTACATCGCCGTGGTCTTCACCTGCTTTATTGTGACCACGGGCCTGGTGCTGGGATGGTAAGGGGCCCGGGATGAGGGGGGAGTCAGCTTCTAGGCCGGGCGCGGTGGGATGTCGTGGTCACCTGGGAGGGGGTGACAGCGGGAGGAAAATAGGGATGGGGTCCAGCGGCCCGTGGGGAGTCCACTCTGGCCTGCACACGACCCGACTGGTAAACACCCCAAAATCACCAGAGGCCTTTGGAGCCCATATCCTTCTCCAGAAACGTGAAGCAGTAATTAGGTTGCTATGTTCTTCGTAAACTACCTTTTTAGGCCGAGTATCGAATTTTTCTTTTTTTTTTTTGACCCTTTTACATTTGAAAGGTTGTGTTTTTTTTTCCTAAGTAAGCTTTTGTTGAAATTTATTAAACCGTGAACCATTGAGTTTTTAACAGTGCACTTAAGAAAAGAAGTTAAAGATATAAGTAAAAGCCTTATTCAAGGATCTATGCAAAGGGAGAATGTAGATGAAATGAAATGAAATTTTAAAGCTCTGAAAGCAGAAAAGAGCTTGCTGAGAGTTGTAGGAAGGTCAGATCACGTGAAGACTATTTTTATGTTGAAATTGGAAGGACAACACATATCAAATTGAAAAGGAACCGACTAGCATTTTTCTAAACAATGTATTCTAACTGGTTATATAAAAATATCACATTTGGATACTATGGTGTACAATGTGAGGGAGTTGCAGTGGCACTTGAACTAAAGTTGGAAAGAATGACTGGATACTAAATACTAAATACTAAATACAGGCAGAAGAAATCCGTGCTGGAAGGGACATAATTTTAAAAGCATTTGTGGGCAGGTTTTTCAGGATGTCTTCAAGAGGAAGATTGAAAGGGATGAAAAAGATAAGGGATGAAAAAGATCAGAGATGATTAAAACAACAGAGATAATGCAACATTAGAAACTATTCACTCATATGCCTTATATCTAGAGTATCCTTGATAATGAGAACAAAAAAAATCAGCTTTCATAGGTTTTTATAGCAGACCATACCATTGTAGACTTAGAGTTGACTTGAAAAGCATAGGGAATATAAGATATAATTTTAATTTTTTATTGTCTAAAAAAGCATTTGATTGAGTAAAATGCATATGGCTCTATGGACTGACCCTTAATAAAGTGTCTGCAATGCATATATTAATATATATTAATTATATAAATCCAAGAGAGTTTTGAATACTAAGACAATTTCAATCTGTGATATGATTTTGATATCGTGAGACAAAACTGGGAAACATGTTTACCTAAGAGATTTTTCACTATTGAAGAAAAAAATCCTGTATAGAGTCCAAATGGAAGAAAAGTTTCTTTATTGGCAAACTGGTCCTCTAGATGATTTTTAAAATGATAGAATTTCACACTTGAAAGGGAGCTCAAAGATCATGTAATTCTGCCTGTATCATTCATACATTGCTAAAGATTATATTAGAATGATCCTTAAAGAACTTTTTAATTCTAAGATTTTGTGAATACAATATATATATAGGTAGTTTAATAGTTATTTAACCAGCAAAATGTATGAAAAGCTGGAAGCTTTTTTGTACTATTTTTCTGACTCCAAAACAAAGGAATTAATGGCAGAAGTGGACCAATTACAGCTGATTTCACATGAGGACAGCTTTTCCCCCTCCCCCAACTCTAAAGAATTCATGAGTTAACAATGGAGAACTTTAATACCTATGGCTCTCTTGGCAACACAAATATACCTGCCAGTATGAACACAAGTTTGTGACTCACTGGTCTTAGAATGCTCTGTGGCTGTAATGATTCTGACTGAAAGCTTCTGTTACCCTCCCAACACAACACAGAAAGCAGAAAACACTGATTCTGCCCAGTCAAGTGAAGTAAAGGAAGAGGGAAAAGAAGGAATCACTGACCTTAAAATATACTCCCTTGCTGATGGGGCCTGGATTTAGGATAGGGACTCCCAACTCCCTCATTCCACAATAAGTAGTTCTACCAGCCATAGGAAGGAAAGGAGATCAGAAAGAGGAGTTGGGAAGACTAAAAAACATACTTACGTATCCCACATGGAGACCCACAAGCTGTATATGAATAGCCCTTGAGCTAACAGAAATGGGACCAGAAATCACCTGGGACCACTCATTCTACCCCAGCCCCCAGCCTCAGCTTTCTTCAGGTCTGGCCCATCCCATAACCCCTATGCAAGGAGTACAGAATCTGTACCCAGCCTGTAAGGTCGCTTACTGTCTCAGTATTAGAGCTGGAAGAGTCCAACACTCTCATTTTATAAATGAAGAAATAGTCTTACAGAAATTAAGTGATTTGATTAATCTGACTCTAGTAATTGTCAGAGGCAGGATTTGAAGCCAGGCTATCTGACTCCAGGAAGGGTCTTTGTCCTTCTATTGTGTACCATGCTGCTGGGGAAGTGGGGAGAGGGAGAAGAGCCAAAGGTTGAATGAAGGGGAAAACAATGAAAAGACTAAAATGCATAAAAAAGAATAGAAAAGAGGCCTCTAAAGCCCACTGCACATGCAAATAGAAAGGACTCTTAAGAAGAGAAGGAATAATAATATATTTCAAAAAGATACTATAGTATTGAATATTATAATATCACTTGAATATTGTAATATCAAGGAAAATGAACTAATAGTGTCTGATGAAAGAATCCTATGTACTCTCCAGAGAAATTGGAATAATTGTTCCAAAGAAAAATAAAATTACTTAAAAAACCCCAAATCTAACTAAGTAATCATTTATCTTCCACTTGAAGACCTTTCCCACCACATCCTTACCTTGGCAGGAACTACTATCTTCTAATAAGATAGCTCCTCTTACTTTTAGTTCATTCTAATTTTTAGGAAGTTTATTCTTCTAATGAAATCTGGCTCTCTGCAACTTCTTCCTTTTGTTCCACTTTCTGTTGCCTGGGACCAAGCAGAATAAATCTAATTTTTCCTTTCCATGACATCCTTTTGTATGTTTGAATTTGGTTATCTTCATTTCTCTAGGCTAAAGTTCTTAATTCCTTTGCTCCTCTATGGCCTCTGATATCCTCCTTTCTTGGTTACCCTCTTTTGTTCACACTATACTTTTTTCATAAGATGTGGCACTGAAAACTGTACATATTATCCTGAATGTGCTCTGACCAGAATAGAATATTTAAGGGTGTTTACCTTAATCATTCCAGATAATAGAATTCTTCCAATTTAGCTTAATATTACATAAATTTTTTTGACTGCCATATCATAAATACCATCGATCCATCTTGAGCACTATTATGTTCCATCAAAAACCCTGAGGCTTTTTCAAGTGAGTTGTCCATTCACATATCGCCCAAACTTTATTGGCTTAGTTGAGTTTTTGAGTTGAATTTCATCATGCTAAGGAAACAGCAGAACATACTGGATAAATTGCTGGACTTTAAAGTTATAAAAACCTAGTTTCAAATAGTACCTCTGAAACATAATAGCTCTGTGACCATGGACATTTAACTTCTGTAGTTAATATATTATATTTAATATATATAAATATATATATATATAAAATAAAAATATATAAATAAAGAAACTCCTGTTTCTTTATTTGTAAAATAGGAAACTATAGTACTTTAGGGTTATTTTGTGGATCAAATGAGATAATATAAAGTGCTTTGTGAACAGTGCTAAGAAAATGTCAGTTATTGTTATTAGATTTAGTTCTTCTGGTTTGCTATGATTTTTTTGGACCCTGGGTTTGTTGCCTAGCATTTTAGCTATCTTCCTATTTTCTTGCCATCTCTAAGTTTGACAAGCATGTCATCTATACTTTTGTTGCATAGCAGGCCTGTCTGGATTAGGCCAGTCTGGTAGTTTAGGTTTGAAATTAGAATAAAATAAGACACTTATTCACTATCAATAGTTAATAAATGAAAGTAAACTTCCTTTCACTTAGCTGTTAGAGATAAAGAAATATCCCAGTAGATATAGTTTCCTGAGTCTTTATACAGAAATATGTATGGGCAGGCATAATGACTTAATAAAGCTGTGGGACATTTGTCGAGTCTAAGAAATAACTGACTTTTTGTGGGCTGGCCTCTTAGATGACCAGGAAAAGTCATGTTAGAAAGCAAGGCACCTTCCAACAATACCATCTCCTAGTCCCCAAAACTGTTTTGGGAAGGATTTGTTTGAACAATCTTTGATAAAAAGAGACTTGTGAACTTAGGGTGACCTTAACTGCTTCCCTAGGGTGTACAGGACCCTCCAGGTAGGCAAGCAACCTCAAGGCCTAGGGACAAAATAAGGAAGTATTGGAGAGGGTCAACTAGAATTTTCTCCAAAAATAGTCCATCCTAATTAGTTGAGTGTTCTTGGAGTCTAGATGTGAGAAACACTTGAACCAGAGAGCCTATCCTTTGCTTAGGGTTGTTTTGATTGATTTAAACTTGGATTCTGGGAGGTGAGATACTGATAATGATGACAAAGCTGTGGTTTAGCAGAGACATATCTTTTGCTCTGAGATGGGAAAGAGGACCTGTTTGTGATTTGGGGACAGGTGGAGAACTATTTGGGTTTAACCAATACTCTGATTCACATGAATCCCCATTGGACTGAATGAAGAAGCTACCTCATCCTTGGGATTATATTATCCATGCCTAGCACAACAGTGCACTATCATCCATATGTTCAGGTAGGCAGTGTGTCTACTTCTCAGCTTCTGCCAATCTTATAAGGGCATCATCCTATTTCATTTCAGGAGGGGGCATAATATCTCTCAGAGGCTAATATGCCCCACATATGACTATAAGGAAAAGACATTGGCAAATTTCCTGCTTGGTCTTGACATCAGAAGGCAAAGTATTTACTTTGCAAGATTCATGGCTACCACCCAAGAATTTAATCTGATCTGTTTCTCAAGGCTTTCTTACATATCAATCATGTATCTTGAAGCTCATTACACAGGGTAAACTCAGGACCCTCAGACTGAAGTTCTGTTTTATATGCTTCTCTTATAGTGCCCAAAGCCTTTGTTGAAACAGAACAATGTTCCTCAGAAGTCAGGTCCTCAGTGGCCAGGCCCAAAGGATAGTGGAGGAGGCAGGGTGGTAGAACTAGGACTAGCATTAGAGGCCTGAATCTCTTGAGTCAAAACTGTGCTCCCAGGGCACCAATACTAGAGGAACCAAGGGCAAACACTGTTTAAGATCCATTTGGGTAGGGGCAGTTAGGTGGATAGAGGACCAGGCCTGGAATCAGGACCTGGGTTCACATCTGGCCTCAGAAACTTCCTAGCTTTGTGACCCTTTTCAACTTGCTTAACTCCAATTGCCTAGCTCTTACTGCAATTCTGTCTTGGTATTGGTTCTGAGGCAGAAGATAAAGGTTTAAAAAAAATGAATCACATGGGTACTCTCAGTCCACTGTATTTCTCTAAAATTTGAGTCATTTGGACCCTGAATTTTTTTAGGATTGCTTTCTCATTCCTGGATTCTGATTTGTAGGCTTTGCCAACATACTATCATCCAGCTTGATTAACATATCAACAATGTAGTGATGAACATCAATGCTCTCCAACAGTGATGTCTTTTTTAGGTCTTTGCTTATCAGAATACAACATTATGAGGGAGAGTGTTCAGGTCAGCAAGGGAAGGATAACAGAGGCATATTGGCCTCCTTTCCCAACTAATCTTAGACACATAATTAGAGGGGAAAAAAGCATTGGTGAGATTAACAATTCCCAACCACTTGCCTGCAGTTTGAGTTGCCTAATCCATTACATCGACCAGGTCAGAAATGGTCTCAGCAGTTGTTTTGATAACTTGGTTCACCTCCCAGTAATCCCCTCTATTAGCTTGTACCACTTGCCTTCCTCAATAGGATACACAGACTCCTCTTGTAAAGGGGACTGATTTTGTAATATATTCCAGCCTTCTTCATCTTTATCATTAGTGAGGAACTATCTTTTTTCATATATACCTTCACTTAGGGACCTATTATTATTTGATATTAACTAAAGGAATGGCTTAGCAACTCTAAGTGAATTGTTTGGCTCTACTCCTAGAGCTTGCAGAAGGTCTTGTATAAGTACCAAGTCCCAAGAGCTCATGATGCTTCTCTTAGATTATCTGATTTAGGTGTGGACAGAGGATCTTTGTGGGCCCCAATGCCAGATAATTAGGGTATAGCTATACCAATATCACCATAATCTGATCATCAGTTGCCAACTAAAGTATCATCTGTACACTTGGCATGTCTTCTGTCATCTGTAGAGTGTCTTGTTTGCACACAGCCAAATTGTCTTGATTTTCTACTTCAATATAACCAGATGATTATCCACTCCAATAATGATTGTAAGGGAGACCTATAGCTGAAGTCTCATGCTATATGAGTGAGAATGGCTCTTGTCCAGAAAGTAGGATTTAAAATTTCCCCCAAGAAGATGACCCTAGAGCATGGTAAGCCCATGTTGGAGTGGTATAGATCCAGTCCACTGGACCCTTTTCCTTAAAAAATTTCACCTGTTCTTTTGCAGACCCCTAATGAAGAACCAGCTCCGTCAGGAATGCATCTTTGTTAGCAGCTTTCCATCTTAGCCATTTAAAGAGAGACTTAAGGTAGACATTCAGGATCTCCAAGTGATTTAACTGGCTTTGCAAAAGTAAGTTCTCTATAGTTTCCCTTAGCCATGGAACTTTGGAGTGGAAAGAGATTCTGCATTGGCCATATTAGCTCTTATCGGCTACTGTTCAAGCAACTCATCATATTGCTTTTTAAACTTTTCCTGTAATTTCCCCATATCCTTGGTGGGCAGAGCTCACTCATTTTCTGATCCCTCTGTGAAGGAAACAGAGAAGTAGAAGGAAAGGAATAGGATAAGCTTTCTTACCATTGATGACTTCCTAAATCTCATCCTAATTCCAGTCATTCTCTTGCCTTATAGCTTTGCTATTAGTAGGATTTAACACTTTCCAGCAAAACCTTTGGGCATCTAGGTGGTGCAGTGGACAGAGTGCCAGACCTGAATTTAGAAAAACTTATCTTCCTGGGTTCAAATCTGGCATACCCTTACTAGCTGTGTGACCCTGGGCAAGTTGCTTAATCCTCTTTGGCACAGTTTCCTTATCTGTAAAATGAGTTAGAGAAGGAAATGGCAAACCATTTCATTATCTTTGCTAAGAAAACCCTAAGTGGAGACACGAAGAGTCAGACATAACTGAAGCAATTGAACAACAGTATAAGCAAAACCTTTTGGTTAGAGACTATATTTTTTGTTCTTGACCTGTAGGTTCCTACCTGCAATCTCTAGGTTTCTACCTTCATCAGCATCACTCCTTTTAATTGTGTTATCACTTCCTTCAGCTACACTGTCTTTAAAAACTTTGTCTCTAGTTGCTGATTTTGCCAGGTCAGTTCACTTTCATTTTCCTTATGTTGGAAAATTTCTCTAGGATCATTAACAAAATAATAAAAGAATCTGGACCTGATGCTTTCTTTAGTCTTTCTGTCAGCCTCCTTTAACATCCATCCTCTGAGCTAATTGCTTTGAATGGGGTAATGGGAGCTTCTTTCTATTCCATTTCGAGGATTTTTTATGTGACACCAGGAGCCTTTCCAGAGTCCCACACTCCTGTCTAGCCATCTTGTTACTCCATCCTTTGAATTTGCATTGCTCTTCCCGCTTAACCCAAGAGTAAGTTGTGATGCCGTTTTGATCCAAACCTGCCTTTGTGCCAAAATATTATAGGCCAGCCTTTCCTCAACTAGTCTGGTAGTTTAGGTTCAAGATTGGAATGAAGTTAGGTACTTGCAGAACATTTAATAGTTAATAAAAAGGAGAATTAGCTCTAGAATGGAAAAGATATTTAGCAAAGATATAGTACAGGCTCAGGTAGACATAGCCTTTCTTATCTTCATATAGACTTCCAGATAGACCATCTTTATGTCCATACAGAAAGGCATCTATTCAGCAAGGTAGGGTGTAGTGATCTCCAAGGTCATGGACTGTTCATCAAATCAAGTGTGAAGTGTGTTTTACTTTCTATGAATTTGTCTCTTATGTCCTTAAGTTAAAGCTATAAGCCCTAGACATACCCAGATTCAAGGACAGCTTTCTTTGCCTTTGAGCTAAGGAGAGAGATTGAGAACACTCTAAAGAGACCTTATTGACCCATTAATGACTTATCTTTTTGAACCTTTCCATTCAATCTAATTTAAATCTGCTTGATTATATCATATTCCATTCATGTCTCTTTCTGTTACAGCCCACAACATTTTTAAATTTTGAAAGATTTTGTAAATTTCTCAAGTCCAGATATTCTATAACTACTGAATTCCACTAAAATCAATCTAGTAATCTTGTTCAAAAAAGAAATGAGGATAATCTGTGCTGGCCTTTTTATCATTTATTAGATTTTCAATAGCATAGAATTAGAAATTTTCCCTTTGAGTGTCAAAGCAATATTCACCCATCTATACTAAAATATCTTCCATTTTTTATTTTTCAGAGATTATTAAGGATCATTTGAAACCCTGGTACGTAATTCATTCAGGCCTTGTGACATGGGACTATTGAGGGCAGGTAGCTTATCTCTTCACTTATTTTGAGTTTCAGTTCCTTGTTAACCACTTTGCTCTCTCATTCCCTAGCTAAAGATTGTTCTCCAGGGTAGAGAATACAGAAGCAAAATAAAAGTTGTGTATAAAGTCATGCAGTGACAACATGTCCAAACATTTTGAATCTAGATGTTAATCCCTGGGGATATAAATACTGGCAAAAGAGCACATCTCTCAAAGATCATGTCATGGTTTATTGGGTAGACAATGTGGAAAAAACGATGTAGAAGGTATAGACAGGGTACGTGGGAGATAATGGACAAAGGGAGGGCCCTAACATTAAAGGGAAAGATTATAGAAGGTAGGATTTTACCTGGTGCTTGAAAATAGTTAGGAAAGCTAGAAGGCAGAGATGAGGAAGGTTAGAATTGGGGACAAAGGGTATAGGCCAGGGGAAATGCATGGAATAGAGATAGAGTATATTTTACAGGAACATCAAGGAAGCCAGTGTCACCAGATTGCAGAGTATTTGGAGGTTCATAAAGTATAAGAAGACTGGAAAGGTAGGGGCCCAGATTATAAAATGTTTTCAGTGACAAATGAAGGGTTTTATTTTTGATTCTGGAGTTGCTAGGATGTCACTGGATTTTACTGAATAGAGGAAAACATGGTCAAACCTTTAGGAAGATTAATTTGACTACTGACTGGGGGATGGACTAGAACAGTTCGACCAACCAGCAGGCTATTACAATAGGTCAGGTGTGAAGGGATGAGGATCAACAACAGCATTGTCTCTATCAATGCCCACCAGAATGGTTGGATCAATTCAGAACTTCACCAGCAATGCGTTAATGTCCCGACTTTGCCACATCCCCTCCAGCATTCATTACTTTCCTTTGCTATCATGTTAGCCAATCTGCTAGGTGTGAGGTGATACCTCAGAGTTGTTTTGATTTGCATTTCTCTGATTATAAGAGATTTAGAACACTTTTTCATGTGCTTATTAATAGTTTTGATTTCTTTATCTGAGAACTGCCTATCCATGTCCCTTGCCCATTTATCAATTGGAGAATGGCTTGATTTTTTGTACAATTGATTTAGCTCTTTATAAATTTGAGTAATTAAACCTTTGTCAGAGGTTTCTATGAAGATTTTTTCCCAATTTGTTGTTTCCCTTCTGATTTTAGTTACATTGGTTTTGTTTGTACAAAAGCTTTTTAATTTGATGTATCAAAGTTATTTATTTTACATTTTGTGATTCTTTCTATGTCTTGCTTGGTTTTAAAGTTTCCCCTCCCAAAGGCCTGACATGTATACTATTCTGTGTTTACCCAATTTACTTATGGTTTCCTTCTTTATGTTTAAGTCATTCACCCATTTTGAATTTATCTTGGTGTAGGGTGTGAGGTGTTGATCAATTCCTAATCTCTCCCACACTGTCTTCCAATTTTCTCAGCAGTTTTTATTGAATAGTGGATTTTTGTCCCAAAAGCTGGGATCTTTGGGTTTATCGTATACTGTCTTGCTGAGGTCGCGTTCCCCCAGTCTATTCCACTGATCCTCCTTTCTGTCTCTTAGCCAGTACCAAATTGTTTTGATGACTGCTGCTTTGTAATATAGTTTAAGGTCTGGGACTGCAAGGCCCCCATCATTTGTGTTTTTTTTTTCATTATTTCCCTGGATATCCTTGATCTTTTGTTCTTCCAAATGAACTTTGTTATGGTTTTTTCTAAATCAGTGAAGAAGTATTTTGGTAGTTCAATGGGTATGGCACTAAATAGATAAATAAGTTTGGGTAGGATGGTCATTTTTATTATATTGGCTCGTCCTATCCATGAGCAGTTAATGTTTTTCCAATTGCTCGAGTCTAGTTTTAGTTGTGTGGAGAGTGTTTTGTAGTTGTAATCATATAGTTCCTGTGTTTGTCTCGGGAGATAGATTCCTAGGTATTTTATTTTGTCTAAGGTGATTTTGAATGGGATTTCTCTTTCTAGTTTTTGCTGCTTTTTCTGCATCTATTGAGATAATCATGTGGTTCTTGTTGGTTTGCTTGTTGATGTGGTCAATTATGTGGATGGTTTTCCTAATATTGAACCAGCCCTGCATCCCTGGTATAAATCCTACTTGATCATGGTGGATGACCCTTCTGATCACTTGCTGGAGTCTTTTTTCTAGTATCCTATTTAAGATTTTTGCATCTATATTCAGTAGGGAGATTGGTCTATAGTTTTCTTTCTCTGTTTTTGACCTGCCTGGTTTTGGAATCAGTACCATGTTTGTGTCATAAAAGGAGTTTGGTAGAACCTCCTCTTTACTTATTATATCAAATAGTTTGTATAATATTGGGATTAACTGTTCTCTGAATGTTTGATAGAATTCACTGGTGAATCCATCAGGCCCTGGGAATTTTTTCTTAGGAAGTTCTTTGATGGCTTGTTGGATTTCATTTTCTGATATGGGATTATTTAAGAATTCTATTTCTTCTTCTATTAGTCTAGGCAGTTTGTATTTTTGTTTATATTCGTCCATATCACCTAAATTGGTGTATTTATTGCCATATAATTGGGCAAAGTAATTTTTAATGATTGCCTTAATTTCCTCTTCATCGGAGGTGATGTCCCCCTTTTCATCTTTGATGCTGTTAATTTGCTTTTCTTCCTTCCTTTTGTTAATTAGATTGACCAGTACTTTGTCTATTTTGTTTGTTTTTTCAAAGTACCAGCTTCTTGTCTTATTTATTAAATCAATAGTTCTATCACTTTCGATTTTATTAATTTCTCCCTTAATTTTTAGGATTGCTAGTTTGGTTTTCTGCTGGGGTTTTTTAATTTGATCGCTTTTGAGTTTTTTTATTTGCATTTCCAATTGATTGATCTCTGCTCTCCCTAGTTTGTTAATATATGAACTCAGGATATGAATTTACCTCTGATTACCGCTTTGGCTGCATCCCAAAAGGTTTGAAAGGATGTCTCTCCATTGTCATTTTCCTTGATGAAATTATTAATTGTTTCTATGATTTCTTCTCTAACTAAATGATTTTGGAGTATTGTATTGTTTAATGTCCAATTAGTTTTTGATTTGGTTTTCCATGTACCATTACTGATCATTATTTTTATTGTCTTGTGATCTGAAAAGGCTGCATTTATTATTTCTGCTTTTCTGCATTTGTGTGCCATGTTTCTGTGACCTAATGTACGGTCAATCTTTGTGAATGTGCCCTGTGGTGCTGAGAAGAAGGTGTATTCCTTTTTATCCCTATTTATTTTTCTCCATATGTCTATTAATTCTAATTTTTCTAAGATTTCATTCACTTCTTTTACCTCTTTCTTATTTATTTTTTTGATTTGATTTATCTAAATTTGATAATGGTTGGTTTAAGTCTCCCACTAATATGGTTTTACTGTCTATTTCTTCCTTCAATTATCCTAGTTTCTCCATTAGAAATTTGGGTGCTATATTATTTGGTGCATACATGTTGATTAGTGATATTTCCTCATTATCTAAAGTCCCTTTTAACAAAATATAATTACCTTCCCTATCCCTTTTGATCAGGTCTATTTTTGCTTTGGCTTTATCAGATATCATGATTACCACTCCTGCATTCTTTCTGTCAGTTGAGGCCCAGAAGGTCTTACTCCATCTTTTAATTCTGACCTTGTGGGTGTCTACCCACCTCGTGTGTGTTTCTTGAAGACAACATATGGTAGGGTTTTGGATTCTAATCCATTCTGCTATTTGTCTACGTTTTATGGGTGAGTTCATCCCAATCACGTTCAAAGTTATGACTGTCACTTGTGGACTCCCTGGCATTTTGATATCCTTCCCTAATTCTAACCTTTCTTCTTCAGCTCTACCTTTTAGTCCAGTGATTTACTTTAAATCAGTCCCCCTTGTCCCCTCACTTGATATGTTTCCCTTTCTAGTCCCTCCCTTTTTGTTCCCTCCCCCTCTTCTTCCCTCCCTTTTTTGTGTTCCCTCCCCCCTACTCCCCTTGGTTTTCCCTTCTCCCTTCCCTTGTTGGGTAAGATAGAATTCAAGATCCCAATGGATCTGGATGTTCTTCCCTCTCAGAGTTAATTTCCCTGAGAGTAAGGTTTAAGTAAAAACTCTCTTCCTCTCCTTCTTATAGGAGTTTTCTTCCCCTCCCCTTCCCGTGTGAATCTTTGTGTGAGAAAGATTATTCTATTTGGTCTTTCTTTTCCCCCTATTTACACATTACATTTTCCCCATGTGTTAGTATACATAGATTGATATAAATGTAGTCCTCATAGAAGAGAGTTTGAGTAAAAGAAAAAGATAACATTTTTCTCCTTTTCCCTTTCCTTCATATTTACCTTTTCCGGTATTCCATGCTCTTCGTTTTTCGATATCGAACTTTCCACAGAGCTCTGGTCTTTTCTTTGCAAAAACTTGGAAATCTTCTATTTTGTTGAATGCGCATACTTTCCCTTGGAAGTATATAGTCAATTTTGCTGGATAGCTGATTCTTGGTTGAAGACCCAGCTCTCTTGCCTTTCTGAAAATCATGTTCCATGCCTTACGATCATTCAGAGTGGAACTTACAAGGTCTTGTGTGACCCTGATTGGCATTCCTTTATATCTAGCTTGTCTTTTTCTGGCTTCTTGAAGGATTTTTTCTTTTGTTTGAAAGCTTTGGAATTTGGCAATTACATTCCTGGGAGTTGTCTTTTGGGGATTTAATGTAGAGGGTGTTCTGTGAGTTTTGTCAGTGGCTGTATTGCCCCCTTGTTCTAGAATCTCTGGGCAATTTTTTTTGATTATATCTTGTATTACGATGTCGAGTTTGCTGTTTATTTCTGGCTTTTCTGGAAGTCCAATTCTTAAATTATCTCTTCTTCCTCTATTTTCCAAGTCTGTCACCTTGTCAGTGAGATATTTTATGTTCTCTTCTAATTTCTTGGTCTTTTGGCTTTGCTTTATTAATTCTTGCTCGTTGTCTTCGAGTTGTCTGATTCTGACTTTTAAAGCCTGGTTTTCCTTTTCACTTTGGTCAAACTGATTTTGTAGATGCGTGAATTTCTTTTGCATTATTTCCCACTTTTCCTCCCAGAAGGCTTCCATCTTTTTGATCCTTTCCGATTCAAATTCTTCATGAGTTTGTGGAGAGTTTCCATTTCCTTTGTAAGGTTTCGGAGCATTTGCTTGTGTTTTCTCTTCTGTCTCCTCTGTATTTTGCATTTTTGCTCCATAAAATGTGTCCAAAGTCGCCCCCTTCTTCTTGTTTTTCTTGGAATTTTGGGGCTTTTGTGCTTCTGTGGAGTTTGCCATCTCTATCTGAGTGGGGAGGACTAGCTTTTCTTATCTCTGTCTGGTGTTCAGAGGTTTTAGCCCTAGGCAGATTGTCCATTCTATGCAGTTGTTGTTCTGTCTTCCGGGGGAAGCCAGGAATTGCTGGTGTTTCTGTGTTACTGCCCTCCTCGGTTCCCTCCCGATGCTTCTCTGTTGCCTTACTTCCATGCTTTGAGCCTGGCTTGGCACTCTCTGCGAGGTGTTTCATTTTCTTTGCTGGCCAGCCGAGGCTGCACTCTGAGGGGGAGGGGCCGTGGCTTCCTGGAGCTCAGAGGGCTCCTGATAAGATTAGCTTTCCCTGGGTTGAACTGAGTATGCCTTGAGGCAGGGACCTTCCGTGAGAGTCGGATGGAGGGATCCAGTCAGGGGGTTACAGGCTCCCCCTGTCTCTCTCTGTTTCCCTGCTGTCTGTGTTGGGTGCCCCCTCGTCTGAGTCAGGTTGTTTTCAGGAAGCGGCCTTCAGAATAGCCGGCCCTGAGGCTCTGAGGCTCTGAGGTTCCCTCTGCTGCCTTGGACTCGGTGCTCTGGGTTGGGGGGGATGGGCCCTGGGACCTTCCTTCTGTCTACCCCTTAGGTCCGAGTGATCTTGGGTTCTGGCTTTTGGAGGGGGCTGTACCTTTTGATCCAGGTCCAGGAGGAGGATTCCCGGGGTCTATGCTGTTGATCGTTTTGAATTTCGGTGGTTTCCGGAGATCTGAACTTTAGCTTTCTCTAAGCCGCCATCTTGACCGGAAGTCTTGAGGTTTTATTTTCAAGGCTATCCAAAGGAAGGAAAATATGAAAAACATGAAAAAAAATCAGCCCTTTCACAAAGCCTCCCCTTCCCTAAAGTCTACTGAAAGCATGACTTGTCAATTGATATGCTTATGTACTGTTTTATGTATATAAATATGTACATATACACTGAGGGCATCCTTGACATGAAGACATTAGAAAGTAAAAAGCAACTTTTGCAAATGATATTTTGTTCTAGACTATATCTTTACCATCACATTAGTAACTGACAACCATAGAAAATACACTATGCCATGGAATTGTTTTTTGACTGTGAAAAGCATTTGACTTGGTAGAGCAAAATACTGTCTTAAAAGATTATCTTCTAACAAGATGTCTTCAATATGTGTGGGTGAAAATTGTGCAGGATTCCTTGAAAGATGCCACGGTCAGGGTCCAGCCTCACTCACGACTCCAGGGTTCCCGACTGGTGGCGAAGGATCAGTCAAAATAAATAATAAACGGAAGACAGTTTAATCATTACAGCCATGGGGCTGCTTTGCATCTCACAGCTGCTCTGCCATCCTGATGTCTGGTCTTTATTTTTTTACCCATTTTCTTGGCATGCAGGTACACAAAATCAAAGAGAGATAATTGGAAAAGTGATACATTAACTTTTAACAAATCACTTTATTAACATTCTATATCTTTGTACTGTGATTAAAGATAGAATAAAGGTTGCACACAATATAAATGATTTCGTCACAGGGGGCTTAAATTTCTCATTACCCTATGAGAAGTTTTGAGCTTACAAACAATAAAGGAAAATTACTTATTGCTTTTAATAAAATAGAATAATTAATCAGCGGTTCTTAGAAGACAATTCAACAATCATATCATTAAGGCTGAGGGGTACTGGGGACATAATTCAAATTTAGACTGGTCATTTCTCAAGGTTCTTTACTAGGGAGTTCCTGAGTTACTAATTTGTGTAATCGAGTCATTGAGGAACACTGAAGCTTGATGTACTTATTGCTTGGGCCTCTATGATTGATTTGTGTGCTGACTTCATGAGAATAGCCTTCTGTGAGTGGGAAAGTTTTGGGCTTGGCCTGTAGCTGTGTTTTTGTTGGGAATTATGTACCTAAGTAAAAGTTAACCCATGATAGTCTTTTTGGGATTGGGTTTAATTAAGGGTCTGATCTTTTGGTGATGTTTTAGAGAATTAGGGTACATGTGTTTTGCTCTTGTATTATTTCTTTTGATACTAGGGGGAATAATAATCATGTCAATTCATAGGTAAGGGGCATTGATGAAAGAGGTCATGTAAAGGGGATAGAGTGGGCAATCACATCTTGCCAAGGACCACTCTGTGATCTCCCCAGTTACCACATGTGACTCTGTCAAGGCATCATGGTCTGATGGCTCTCAGCAGAAAGACATAACAGTGATAACCTTTTTCTAACATCTGACCATTAATATCTAGGGAAATATAAAATAGGGAGATGTGCTTGTTTACCACTCTCATGGAAGCATTACAGTGCAGGGTTCCAAGTTAAAAAGGAATTCTTATTGATGGGGAAATCCTCATAACCCTTCTGTTTGTGATTGGTGTTAACCCAATTGTATCAAACCCTTAGATCCTGCAAAATTTTTTGAATTAGATCATAATCATTCAAAGAGTGAGATCTACATGTGAAAAAACCAAGGTTGTAAAGAATATTTATTGTCCAGAACATGATAAGTAGTTAAATGGGCAAAATATAGCATTTTGTCTATCAATATGTTTGATTTAAGAACACTACAAATGGACAGTAAGTTATGTCTAGAGTTGAACAAAAGTAGGAGTATGGGGTGGATTGTCTTTAGGAAATTGCCTTTAGGTTCTTTTACTAACTCTCAATCTTTTACCTGAACTAAAGTTTCATGGGAAAAAAAATACTCTTGTTATCTCCAAGTGATCTATGCTGTAAGTCAAGGGACACTACATTCTCTAAAGAATTGATGCTTATGGCAATGTAAAGTTGCATATTGGATATGAGCAAACTCAGATACATTAAAAACAAAGAATTACAAAAGAAATTCTATGTAAGGGATTTCATCAAAGAAGTATGAGATTGAAAAAAGAAAATGGGCTGACCAGATGGCAGAAATGAGAAATAATTCATGAGCAACCTGCAAGTTTTTTTGGTATTCTTTGGATGTTGGGAGAACTGGAGGAGAAACCCTAGACTGTTAGGTGGATGCCTTGAGGTAAACTTGTAGAAAACTGTGGACAAAAATAACATAGACTAGATAAGCATGTATGAATTGTGGTCTGCATTGTTGGAATGAAAGCCCACAGTGATTAGAGAATAGACCCATTTGAACATTTGAGTATACAATCTAACAATACAAATTGCTGCTTTTCTGCAACATTAAAGTACAACTTCATAAAAATGATCTAAAATACTTTGAAAAATATATCATAAAAGATCACTTTTAGGATTTGAACCATTTTAACTTTAATTCTCCTTGTTTTTCTTTAGGTTTGGTTTGGAGGTTCCAGTAATTCTGAGAAATTCAGAAGAAATAGAATTCAACACAAGAGTATCCAAAAAGGAGATGAAACAAGTCAAGAATCCTTTTGGTTTAGCTATTACTAATCCAGCTTCAGCATCAGTCACAAGTTAGTATTCATTTCTCACAATTTTCTGTGTCTTGAGTCCTTTTCCCTTAGCCCTTTTAACATCATCTTTTGTACTCTTTTTATATATTATATGTGATTCTTAAATCTTAATTTATATTTAGAGTTTTTGGTGTTTTCAATTGATTCAATTGAATAGTGAATAGAGTACCAGAACTGGAGTCAGTAAGATCAGACTTATTCCTGCCATTGATACTTATGAACTCTGTTACCACTGGCCTTGACTGTCTGAGCCTCAGTGCAACTCTAGCTTACTAAGTTATAGAATAACTAAGATCTACATTGGTGAAAAGGTTCTCACCCCAAAATTGCACTGCTGTCAGAATATAATTAATCTGATTGTCATTTCCCTAATTCATAGGATTTAGAGCTGGAAGGGATCAGAGGACCTAGTAATATAAATTTAGAACTGGAAAGGTCTTTGGGTAAATTATCCGGTTAAATCCATTCATATTATAGATTATGGAATTGAGGCCTAGGCAGGCTAAGTGATTTGTGTGAGGTCAGACAGGAAAGACGTTTTCAAGTCTATGATGCCTTTCTTAGTCATTATCTTCTTTGATATTTTTAATATTTTAAAATGTGATTAATGGGGGGAAGTTGGGTAGCTCAGTGGATTGAGAGCCAGGTCCAGAGATGGGAGGTTGTGGGTTCAAATCTGGCCTCAGAAACTTCCAGCTGTGTGACCCTGGGCAAGTCACTTGACCCCCATTGCCTAGCCTTTACCATGGAAGGTAAGGGTTTAAAAAAAAGTGATTAAGCATTCTTACCTTCTTTTGCTTCCATTGCTTTCTCTTAGTTCTCCTTTTACCTGACTGCTCTTTTTAGTCTTCTTTGCTATATAATCATTCATCTTCTCTCTCCTGAGTGTGAGTATCCTCAAGGACTCTGTTTTCTCTTAGTAATCTTTCCAATGGTGATTTCATCTGTCTCTATGGATCATTATTGTTTCTTTGTAAATGACTCCCATATATACATGTGATCAACTTTAACCTCTTTCCTGAACTACAGTCTTTTTTTTTTTATTAAAAATTAAAAAACCCTTACTTTCTGTCTTGGAGTCAATACTGTGTAACTGTGTAACATGTTAGCATTTAAAGCCTTCCTCAATCTGACATCTACCTACTTTTCAAGTCTAATGTCATAATAATTGTCTTTATGAACTATGTGTTCTAGCTAAACTGATCTATTAGATGATTACCCATTTTCTGCCCTTATTCATTTGTGCAGTCCATCTGCTATGCTAAAAATGGACTCTTTCCTCATATGGACCTCTCAGAATTCTTGTTTTCCTTTATCTCTTAGATGCCATCTCATCAATGAAGCTTCCTCAAATTCCTCTTAGAGAGGATAGTTCAAATTCTTGCTTTTACTTATTTTCCTTGTATTGATTTGTATATAGTGCAAGCTTCTTTAGGGTAGGAATTATTTCATTTTTATTTTTATATTCCCATTGCCTAGCACTTTGAACATATTAGGCACTTAATGATTCTAGAATTAGATAGTCTTATATAGGTTCATTGAAGTTGGGGTAATTTACAGTACTTAGATGCTCTTTAGTTCTCCTTCCTCCTTTTTCACCCTCCTAAGCAGGCAACAGTTTGCTTCCATTTCTGGTTGGATGACCAGAATAAAAGAGTTAATGGTTTAATATCAGCGTCATAGGAAGTACCTAGTAGAGTACTTTATGCATATATGCTTGGTTCTTTGTTGTTCAACATTTTTATCAATGACTTGAATAAAGTTTTGTGAATGGAACACTGGACTGAACACATCAATATAGTTTCTATTTGGATGCTGTCATTAATTAACTTGCTTCTTGTCATAGTCTCTATGAAATGGAAGGAAAAAACCCTGTTCTCTTCAGGTTTGAGTATGAAGAAAAAACTAGAGACTTGGGGTAGCAGGAAAGGAATATTTTACTCAAAAGATGGAAATTCTCCTGTGTTATTGTAATAGTTTGCAAAATTTAACATAAGAAATAACCAAATTGGTATAGTCAGTGGGGTACAGTATAATGTATACTAGCTATGGAATCAGAGGATCTGGGTTTGGAATCTACTTATTTTTGTCATTTTGGGCAAGTTACTGTAAAATGAAGAGGTTAGACTAGATGGCCTCTAAGCTCTAAATCTTTGGTTCTCTATTGTTATATCTTGTTTGTTTCTCTTATAGGATAAAGTTTAAAAACAAACAAACAACTTTTCCTGAAGTATGCAATTTTATTTAAGAAACCATAGATAGTAAAATGAGATCTGTGAGTCTGTTTTCTTTTTTATATGCATATTTCAGGTAAGGGGTTGTATTAGATAACCACAAGGGTCATATCTAACTCTTAAGATGATGTGACTGTGAAACAAGAATGAAAAGATATGACTCACAACAGTATTAAGTGTGTGTAAGCAAAGGCAACAACACAGAGTGAATATTGGGACTGCATAGCATCAAAATTAATTTTTTTTTGTATGTCAAGAATGATATAAAAAGGAATTTTTTGATAATTCTCTTATCTAGCTTAACAACTAAAATCAAGAATGCATTGAAGACACAACAAGCTTATTATAATTAATATTCCAAAACACAAGTCAGTAAAAACAATAAATTTTCAAGGCAGTTTAAATTTACATCGTGTTGAACAATTTTCAGTCTTTTTGTTCACACTAATTCATTTGACCTCCTGCATTAAAGTATTTCTGACATCAATCACAGTTCTTTCATGTTGAATAAAGAGAAGATGACAAAGATACATCTTGAGCCAAATAGTACAGTCTTAGCTATTCATATTCTAATTTATTATTAGCATCTGAGAGTCCTTGGATTGTAACTATATGGCACTCAAAGTATGTCCTATCCTCTATTTGACTGAGAACTTCTTGAAGATGGGGATCATAGTTTTGCCTTTCTTTGTATTCCTAGGTCTTAGTCCAGTGCCAATTAAGCACATAATGAGTGCCAAATAAATGCTTGTTGAATTCCTGCTAGATAGATTTGAAAACTATGCCAAGCAACTAAATCATTTGTTCAACTTAAAACTTCTAGAAAATGAAGAACTCTTCAGGACATTCTTTAACACATTTGAACAGACCTTTTGATTTATGAAATACCAACATATATACTAAGATGAATAGCTATTGTTTACTAGTAGGCCATAAGTTCCATGGCCATTGTAAAGCATTAGTGCCCATGACTCATGTGAAGAGAGAAAATCAGAGATCAAGTGATTACCTGCAATGAAGATTGTAGTTATCAATATTTTGAAGTTCCTCATGTTCCTGATAAAAAGGGACATGTGTACTTATATTGAGACATATAACAAGTTTTAAAGTATGTCCAATAGGTGTCAAATTATAAGAATTTAAAATTAGGTTTTATGCTAAATATGAGAATTCTATATATTGTGGTTGCTGATTTAAAAATATTACAACTTAAATCAAAATGACTTTTAGCAGCTTTATTTACAAAGAGGTGGAAAGAGTGAACGTAGAAAAATGTAGATAAAGAGACAGATTCTAATAAGCCTACCATTCCTTCTCCTGGGAAGCCAGGCTCAGCCCCAGCTGGGCTTCCCTGAGACTCTGTCTCCACATGGATTTTCTTGGTAATCCTCAGCCAGAAGTCATGGCGGTATCTTCAGCCAGGGTTCCACCAATGCAGCCTCCTCCAAAGCCAAGGCAAGAATCTCCGGAACCAATCTCTCCAGAAGCCAGGAAAGAAAGGCCATCTATTCACCCAGCAAGCTGATGCAGGATCCAGGGAAAGAATTTCCTCCTTCAGTCCAGCTCACTGAAGCAGAGCCCAAAGAACTCCAAAGGAGAAGTTCAAAGGAGAAGTCTCTTGGACAGGAAGTTCAGGACTTTTTATAGTCCTTTTTCCACGTCCCTTCATTCCCCAGTTTAAGGGAACCAATCTCAGTCTTTCAATTTGCCTAGCACTGCCGGGGGTGGGGGTGGGTGGGGGTGGCAGTAGCCTTTGGAGGTGTGAGCTTACTCTAGTAAGTGATTTGTGAATTCTCTTACTTAGTGTTAAGTAGAGGTGCTTTGAGTTCTTGATTTGTTTAGCTAAAAATAGGCAAGGGGAGAGTTAATCCTATCTTCACAAAATGCCAAAGAGATTCAAGGTCACGTAGATATTTGTTAAACCATAGTTATAAACCAGTGGTTGAGCTTAGAATCAGGAAGGCTTGGGTATAAATCCTGCCTCTGATGTATTCTGGGTATATGACTATGGTTTAAGTAGCTTAACCTTTCTGTTTCTTAGGTAATGCTTTAAGTTACAGAAAAATTGTTGATCTACCTTAGTGGAGGGATATTCCACACCAAGAGTAACTTACATCAATGAAATTAAAAGTCTAGACCAAAAATTAACCCCCCCCAACAACTTTTGATTTAGAATACCATTAAAAATATTGATTTTCCTTCTAACTAGTCATTATGAATGAATGCATTTAAAATAGCATTTACTAAGTTCTTAGTACATGCACAGCACTGGACTAAGTGTTGGGAACACATTTAGAAAATGGAGGCACCCCTGCTCCCAAGGAGCTTACATATTAATAGGGGAAGATAATATATTTAGGAGACGTCAACCACAAGCCAGTTGGAAACACTCCATGGTTCTTAGGGTATAGTGGCAAACAGAATGTAATTGAAGTCTTTTTGTATCATTTTAATGCCATCATTAGCAAATGTTTTTGGAATATCTATTGCATGTAGTGTATGGATATAAAGCATGTCTAAGACACAACCTCTAATGTGTTTTATTTAGCCTACTTAGAAATGTACAATATATCTATGAAAAGCCATGTAGCAGATCAAGGTAACTGTAAACTAAGTATTTTGAGACAATGAGTGCCCATAATGTTTTGGGGTTCGAGGAAGCGGCTGTTTGACAATGTACAAAAAATCAACGAAACTCCCTCCCAATTTATGGACAGACTCATTGAGCTGGGAGGTAGATATATAGAACTGGACCTTTCCAGAGAAAGGGATGTCAGATATTTGCTTTTACCTGGAAAAGTTCATAGTGGACCTGGTATCGATTGCCACAAGGGTACATGGAAAGCCCTACCCTGTTTGTATAAATTTTGCCCCAAGATACAGATAATATTCAATTTAAGCAAGGATGACAGGCAAATTTATGAAGCATTCCATATTTTTTAAAATTGGAACAATACAGAGAAGATTAGCATGGCTCCTATGAAGAGGGGAAGGGACAAGAAGCCACTATAAAGGGTCCTGAATTTCCGGGGCTAGGAGCTCGACTTTAAGAAGAAAGTCTGCTTAAGGAAGAAAGTTGGTCTCAGGAGTCACCTTCAGATTGAGTCATACACTCTTGCTGAAGAGAATCTCGAGGACTTCTGACTAGAGATTGGACCTGAAGGAGTCTTTGTCAGTGATGAGCTTCATTCCATTAGAATGGCAATTAGGATATTTAGCTAAGTTGTTCTCTTCCTCTTTCCTAAATTTCCCTCACTTTACTATCACTACTTTGATGTAATAAAGCTTTTAAAGCTACTAACAGCCTCATAATTTAATTTTAGTTCTTACAATAGGAAGGGAATGCTGAAGTGGTAACAACTTTTTGATGACCTAACCTTCTTATACCTAATAGCATTCATTTATAATTGAGGCCCTACAAAATTCAGATATTTGTGAAGGTTCAGATATGGTTTTTATTCCAGCTCTTAAGAAATCAAACTTTTTGTCAGTCCTGAAGAACGCGCTCCAATATTGACCTGATAGCATACTTGAGCATTGCAGTGGATCTATGCTCTCAGCATAGTGGGTACTTTGGAAGTCATGGTGTCCTATGGTCTGAAGTTACCTACTATAGAATTAATATTTGTTTGGAAAATTTTGTTATCTGTGTTTTTGAGGAAAGCAGCAGCTTGAGATTGTTGAAAGTACCACATAGTTTCCTAAATTTAAGTCTCTTCACTTCCTTCCATTCAATTAGTTCATTGTTCTTCTGTACAGCTTAATGCCCAATAGGTCATGCATATGGGACCAAAGCTCAGGGAGCAGACTAGGGCTGGATGCACACATGCACGTATATGTATATGTGTGTGTATATATACAAATATTGACTCTGTACACATACACACAAGTATCTACATATCTATAGTTACTTCTATAAAGATAATAGTTTAACCCATGAGGACTGATGAGGTTACTGAGCGTATAGAGAAAGACTAGATGACAGCCAGGACAGAACAGTGGGGAACAGCTACATTTAGGATTCAGGAAATGGATGATGAGCTAACAAAGGAGTCTGAGGAATGATCAGCTAGTAGGATAACCATATCATGAAAACTGAGACAAGAGAGCAACTGTGAGACAGAGGTGGCCTGAAAATGGATGAGGACTAAGAAAACATCATCAGATTTGGCAATTAAGTACACCTCATCAATATATCTCCTGACAGATGTGTTGGACTCAGGATACAGATTGAAACATTATTTTGGATAAGTCTAAAACTGTTTTGCTTGACTATATGTTAGAAGGGTTTTCCCCCTTCTCTTTCAAGTAGAGAAGAGGTAGAAGAGAGACGTTTTTTTTTTTCAAATTCAAAAATATTAATTAAAAAAATCAGTGGCATGGAGAAGGTGTTGTGAAATGTTAACTGTGGCAATTATTCTCCAAGGCTGAAAAGATCTTATATGGAATTTTGGACTTAGGACTGCATGACAGTTGTACTCCTGGAGGCACAGTTTGACTTTAGACCACAGTGTGGCACTGTAGGTTTCTTTTAATGTTTGTTGTATTGTCTGTTGATGAGAGGAAATATGTATGAGTTATATTCTTATTTTATGCAGCCATTCTTAGAAACGATAGTATATCTTTGGGGAATGGTGTTAAAATACATTTCCAGTATTAAGGGAAAGCATTTTCAATTCAGCAGGCCATCAGTGTGATTAAAAGTCCTTAAAACAATCATTTCAAAGATTATATATACAAAGCACAAGAAGTACCAAGACTTGATATCATATACTATTTCTTGATTCAAATGTTTCAACAAGTTCAATAGCCTTCAATGGGATTTTCCACACATGGCCCACATTTAGCATCCATGATATGGAATTAAAAGCTTGATCCTAAAGTTGTTCACTATCAGATAGTAATGTTGATAGGAATTTTTTTAAAAGCCTCAGTTTCTAAACTATTTTCCAGAAAATCTCCAATAAGGAAAGAGAAGCTTTTCTGGCTAATACATCCCAAGAATATTCTGGAGATTTATTGGGAGTTTATTCTCTCTTCTCTCTCAAACTTACTGCCCAAGGTTTCACTTATTCCCAAGCCTCTTCATCAAGCACCTAGTATGCACTAGACACAATGCCCTTGAGGAACTTTTGTCCTAGTGCTACCTTCTCCTTATTAGTGATTGCCTCTTCCAGAACATTTATTTTAGAAAGGCCCCCATACCTATTTAATTACCCTCCCTCCTTTTCAACCATTTAAAAAAAGCCACCTTGACAATTACTTTGCAATAGAATATACCCTTTCCTTCCCTACTCACCTCTCATTCCTCTAGTTTTAAAATCATGAACAAGTGTTAAGATTAAAATTAGTTTCTCTGCTAAAAGTATTATATTTTTAGAGGTTTATTAAAGATTAAGAAAATATAAAATAAGAAAGCATGTACAACCTACATTTTGCTGGCTAGGTAGAGTGCCTGTCCCTAGAAGCAGAAGGAGAGAGAGAGAGAGAGAGAGAGAGAGAGAGAGAGAGAGAGAGAGAGAGAGAGAGAGAGAGAGAGAGAGAGAGAGGGGACTTCTGGGAATTGAAGTTTGGGGTTCAAATCTCCATTTTTACATAAGGATCAAATCAACTCCACAACTTTTCTAAATGGAGTATGTTAAATAACTCCCCTATGGCCATCCATGTAACCAACATTTCCCTAGCTACTATTCCGTTGCAATTTCCTTCAGGACAAAGACTTTTTGCTTTTGTATTTATATACTCATCCTTTAGTACTTTGTAAATTTAATTCATCCTTTTTCATTCATTCATTCATTCATTCACAAACAATAGGAATGGATAGTGTGTTGAAGTAAAGGAGGGCTAGATTGCTTTCAGAAAATTTCAACCTCCTCCTAGAAATAAAAGCTATATTTTTTCATACCAGTATTCTACCACACAGTCACCAAAGAATTGAAAATTAGTATCACATGGAAGACAGCAGGGAGGAGCATGATAGGTTTTATCAGACTCTAGCATTTAAGAGAAAAGGACCTTCTAAGAAGAGGAATAACAGATATCAGGAAAAATGTATAATTGAAAAAAGATGAGCTAATCATAGGTTGAGGGTAAACAGTAATATAGGGAGACAGCTGGATTTCTCCACAGATATCCTGGCAACATCAGGAAAAGGTGAGAGATTCCTAGAATGTAGGATGAGACCCTCTGTGGTGAATTCATAGGAGAACATGGACAAAATAGCTATACTGGATAAATAGGCACAAATGGATTGTAATCTCTTTGATTGGTGGAAACTTGTTAATAGAAGAGATAACATCTTTACTCGTCAGCAACCTCTAAGTCTAAATCGTCTTATGATTGACATACTATATTTACATAAAATGACTTCAGCTGAATCTTATAAACCTACTTCCTAAATAACATATACTTGTTTATTGAATGTTAGTGACTCAGATTGGTATAATTTGCAAGGAGGAAATAGAAAAGTTTTCTATTTTTCAGGTAATTCAGTTCTGTAATAATCCACTTCATCTCTACTAGGTAATTAAATATAGTTATCTTTTTCATGGCAGAAGATTGGAGATATCATTGTTTTGTGAATCGTAAAGAGTAAGTAGATCCTTTCTGAAATAACTGAGTGGCTCCAGAATTCTATCCACTAAAAAAATGTGATTTAAAAAAGTAAACATAGCTATAGAACAAAGTATGTATTTCTTTTATTCTACCTGTCCAAAGATATAGCCTCCTTTTGGTTCTGAAATTTCTATCATATTGGATGAAAAAAATCTAAGGCAGATGGAGGGAAGAGGATGAGTATTAACTCCAGACTATATTCAGTTGTTACTTTGGTCCTTAAGGCGATGAACTGCTAAATTGCGTTGGTATAAATCAAGGTACAACTGTGAAGCTTAACAGAAAGTTTGCATAGAGCCTCCAAAAAGACTAATGCAACCTTAATCTTCATTAATTTCCTCTTTTTAATATTCCATCTCTCCATTGTCTATCTTATTTTCTGATGCCTACAAATGGTCCAAGCTCTCATTTAGCTCGAAAGATTTCATGTAAGAAAGAGATGAGAGATTTTTGCTTATTTGTTTTTTAAGCAAAGCAGATAGATCTTTTGCAATCCAGGGGAAATTTTTATTAGCACCTCTGTTCTTGCTATGTTAGAATGAGAAATTTTTCTGAAACATTTTACAAGATATTTTAAAATGTACCCATAAGATCATGTGTAGTTACAGGACTTGAGTTAAGAAAATAACAGAAGAACTTACTCTCCCCCATATATTTTTTCAGTCAAAAGGCTTCAAAAGATGACATTTGACAGAGTTTTCGACAATGCTGGCTATATCCCTAAGATTATTGTGAGAATGGCAAAAATTATTGGCTATATTTCCCAAGTAAATACATTTGCTTTTTTTCATGGAAAACAATGTTCTGATAATAACAACAGAGTAGAGTTATTTTATATAGTATATGAAAACAAGGTGAAATTTCAGTTGGTGTAGGTTCAACTTTGACATGGATCTTACGTTCTTACCCTTTGGTTTAGTTATTGCCCTGCTTGCTGCATTGGAATATAAACTTGAAGTTAATCTTTATGTGAAAGTGAAAAAGTCAGAATATCTGTTATAGTTTTGATAAGCAAAATATAATATTTTATTAAAAAAACCCTTCAGCTAAAAACATTGAAATAATTCAAATGGTTATAGTTACTTGAAATTTTCATCAACTAAATTTAAATTTTGTTTTAAATTATTTACTGTTTATAATTTTAAAAAGTGAAATAATATTCAATTGCATTGTATAATTAACAGTTAAGAGAAGAAAATGTACTGAAATAGCTAAAATAGTACAAAGTTAATAGAGACATTTTAAGTCATAGAAAAAGAGAGGCACAAAATAAAATAGCCAAATTCAGAAGATGCAATCCATTATATTTATCTTTGGAATTCACAAGTGCTCTTATTGATAAAGAAGAAAGACCACTCTCTTTGCTTTGTCATAAAACCTAGTAAATTGAAATATCATAAAAACAGACAAGATAAAATTTTCGCAAAACACATTTTTTCCACAGAAAATTATATCCTTTTAATGAATAAAAACAAACTTTCACAGACATGAAAGGGATTGTTTACATTGTGTGTTAGGTTGCTTACATATATAATTGCTAAATGTAAAAAACATTGTCTAGGAGAAACATTGATGCCATTTGTAGCTATTGATGTGGTTGAAATTATGCTTGCCAAATCATACACAAGGCAACTTTGAATGGTTGCACTTGTAGATCATATAATAGGAAACAGAGTTGCCTTTATGTCTGAGTATGTTCATGGGCAACTATTTTTTTTTTAAACCCTTACCTTCCGTCTTGGAGTCAATACTGTGTATTGGCTCCAAGGCAGAAGAGTGGTAAGGGCTAGGCAATGGGGGTCAAGTGACTTGCCCAGGGTCACACAGCTGGGAAGTGTCTGAGGCCAGATTTGAACCTAGGACCTCCTGTCTCTAGGTCTGGATCTCAATCCACTGAGCTACCCAGCTGCCCCCAATGGGCAACTATTTGATAAACTAAAATGTTTTGTAGTTTGCATTTAGTTAATATGCCCATTTGATTATGTGTATATATATATATATATATATATATATATAATATATATACATATATATTTTGAAATGGATATTGGAAAATATTTGTTAAATTTCTTAAATTTACTTTGTAAACTTACTGATGGCAAGGTCATATTCAGAGAAAATTTCCATATTATTGATAATTTTAAAACAGTGAATGTGATATGTGGGAGAATTATGTTAGACTCTGTACTGACAGTTAGTTGATGTCAAGAGAAAACGTAGGTTTAGAAACACTAGTTAAAAGTATAGTGCCTTGAGGCAGCTGGGTGGCACTGAGTTGGGAGGACCTGGGTTCAAAGTTGACTTTAAATACTTCCTAGCTGTGTGAGCCACTTAATCCTGTTTGCCAAACACTGACCCTTAAGTCTTAGAGTTGTTACTAAGGCAGAAAGTAAGGGTTTAAAAAAGAAAGTGTAGGGGGCAGCTGGGTGGCTTAGTGGATTGAGAGTCAGGCCTAGAGACAGGAGGTCCTAGGTTAAAATCTGGCCTCAGACACTTCCCAGCTATGTGACCTTGGGCAAGCCACTTAATCCCCATTGCTTAGCCCAATACTTACAAAGTATTGACTCCAAGACAGAAGATAAGGGTTTTAGAAGAAAAAAAAAAGAAAATGTAGCCCTTTGTATAATTTAGAACACATTGAATGCTTGAAAATCACTTTTATTGGTAATCAATCAACAAGCACTTATTAAATAACTTCTATCCCCAGGCTCTGTGCTAGGTGCCTGGGTTATAAAAATGAAAAGTTCAATAGTCTATATCCTTAGGAACTTTTTGTAAGAGGAAAAAACCTACACACACACACACACACACACACACACACACACACACACACACACACACAATACACACTTGTGTGTGTGTGTATAAAACAGAAACAATATATTCAAAATAGACTCAAAATAATTGGGGGCTGGGTGAGGAGTTTTGAGACATTAGTAACCAGGGGGATCAGGAAAGACATTTTGAAGATGTTTGAGCAGATTTTTATGAATTCTAAGAGGTAATGGTGAGATGAGTAGAAGAGCATTCTAAGACTGTGCAAAACAATATTCTATATGTATACAATCCATCTTCTATCCAGCCACTAATGTGATTTTCCTAAAGGTCTGGGCCAATCATATTACTCCTCTAATCAATAAACTCCAGTGGCCCTCTATTGTCTCCAAGATTAAATGGAAAATACTTCGTTTGACATTTAAAACCCTTCATATTCATAACTTACCTTTCCAGACTTAATACACCTTACTAAACAACACATTCTCTTCCATCCAGCGACAATAGCCTTCTGGCTATTTCATGAACAAGACATTCCATCTGTCAGCTCCCAGCATTTTCCCTGGTTTATCTTCCAGGCCTGGAATGCACTTCTCTGCTCTGGCTAATCTCCTTGACTTTCTTTTAGTCCCAATTAAAACATCACCTTCAGGGGACTTCTGGGTAAACATGGTAGCAGTCTAGATGCAAGACTTCCTCTCCTCAGCACCCACCAATATAGACTACCTCAAAAGACCAAAAAAACCAAATTCCTAAGAACAAAGGGACTCTACAGTAGGGTGCAGCATTGAAGGTACGTGGGATTTGGCCATTTCAACATTATAAGGGGGTGAAAAAGCTCCCATCAAAATGCAGGCTGATCTACCCTCCCCCACCCCACCTACGGAGCCAGAGTCAGAGCCAGTGAGTGCCAGAATCAGCGAGAGAGTGAAGGGCACCTCTACAGTGAGTAAAGGGCATCCCTAGGTCCCTGGGAGCTGACTAAGACCACCAAAGACCTACCCCTGAGAACAGCTACACCTGAAACCCCAGTAGGCTGAAGAGCACAGACTGTGGGCGCTAGCAGGAAGATAACAGAGAAGGGCAGCAAACAGCAGAAGCTGCGGATATTTGAGAGCTTGCCTCAGGCAAAATCCTTACTCCTTAACTTCATACACAGAGAGCCTGCCCATCTCTCTCAGATTTCTGACTAAAAAGGGAAGGAAAACTCCACAGTGATGGCAAATTGTGTGCAGGAGCAACAACCTCCCTCCAAGAAAAACAAAAAGAAGGCATTGACCCTGGAAAATTTTTATGGAGGAAAAACCCAGGCTACAGAGGAAATGCAGAAGGAAATTCAAACAAAGCCAAAACTTTCCAAAAAAATGGAAATTGTCCACAAGCTATTGAAGAATTTAAATTGGAGCTTATCAAAAAGATGGAAGCCTTCTGGCAAGAAAAGTGGGAAATAGTTCAAAGAGAAAATAACAGTTTAAAGGACAAGAACCCCCAATTAGAGAAACAGCTGGAAGCCATGAAAAGCAGGATAGACCAAACTGAAAAGGAAAACCAGTCTTTAAAGACCAGAATTAGGCAACTGGAAGATAATGATCTTGTAAAACAGCAAGAATTAATAAAGCAAAGTCAAAAGACTGACAAAATAGAAGAAAACAAAATATCTCCCTGAGAACATGACAGATCAGGAAAAAAGAGCATAAAGAGACAATTTGAGAATCCTTGGTCTACCTGAAAAGCCAGAAATAAACAGAAGTCTTGACATACTACAAGAAATCATTTAAGAAAATTACCCTGATATTCTTGAACAAGGGGACAAAATCGACATTGAAAGAGTTCATAGAACACCCTCTACACTAAATCCTCAGAAGACAACTCCCAGGAATTTAATTGCCAAATTCCAGAGCTTTCAAGCTAGGAGAAAATTTTACAAGAAGCCAAAAAAGAGACAATTCAGATACCAAGGACCACCAATCAGGATAACACAAGACCTGGTGGACCACAAGGCCTGGAACATGATATTCAGAAAGGCAAGAGAATTGGTCTTCAACCAAGGATCACCTATCCATCAAAACTGACTACATAGTTCCAGGGGAAAGTATGGGCATCCGACAAAATAGAAGATTTCCAAGTACTTGTAAAGAAAAGGTCAGAACTAAGTGGAAAGTTTGATATCCAAACACAAAGATCAAGAGAAACATGAAAAGGTAAATAAGAAAGAGAGGAAAAAGGGGGGAAATGTTTTTGATTCAAACTCTCTTCTTTAAGGGCTACAATTAGATTATTAGTTTATTAGATATTAATATATGGGGAAATTTTTATTTGTAACTCTCAAAAATTGGATTCACTATTATAGTAATTAGAAGAATCATTCACAGATTGGGGCATTAAGGGCTATAAGATGATGTGCAAAAATAGAAAAAGGGAGGGGGGAATCGAAGATGGCACCAAGAGATACTTGAAGAAATAAAATAAATATGATAATCTTTATCACACAAAGATATACATGGGAAGTGGAGGGGAAGAATACTCTTATAAGAAGGAGAGGAAGAGAGTGCTAATAGGTAATACTTAAACCTTATTCTCAGTGAAATCAGTTCTGAGAGGGAAGAACATCTACATCCATTGGGGTCTTGAATTATATCTTATCCTACAGGGAAAGTGAGAAGGGAAAACTAAGGAGGGGATAGGGGGGAGAGAGTACAAAAAGGGAGGGAAAGAGAGGGGGGAGGGAACTTAATAGATTCTAAAAAACCAAGAAAGGAACAAAAAGGGAGGTGCCAGAAAGGGAAGCATATTAAGGGAAGGGATTAGAGGGACTGATTAAAAGTAAACCACTGGTTTAAAAGGATATAGCAAAAGAAGAAAAGACAGAACTAGGCGAGGATATCAAAATGCTGAGGAATACACAAGTGACAATCATAATTTTGAACGTGAATGGGATGAACTCATCCATAAAATGAAAACAAATAGGAGAGTGGATTAGAATCCAAAATCCTACCATATGTTGTCTACAAGAAATACCCTTGAGGGGGAAGCTGGGTAGCTAAGTGGATTGAGAGCCAGGCCTAGAGACGGGAGGTCCTAGGTTCAAACCTGGCCTCAGCCACTTCCCAGATGTGTGACCCTGGGCAAGTCACTTGACCCCCATTGCCTAGCCCTTACCACTCTTCTGCCTTGGAGCCAATACACAGTATTGACTCCAAGATGGAAGTTAAGGGTTTTAAATTTAAAATAAAATAAAATAAATACACCTGAAGTGGGTATATACTCACAATATTAGAATTAAAGGTTGGAGCAAAATGTATTGGGTCTCCACTGATAGAAAGAAGGCAGGAGTTGCGATCATGATATCTGACAAAGCCAAAGTAAAATTACATCTGATTAAAAGGGATAGGGAAGGTAAATACATCTTGATAAAAGAGAGTATAGACAATGAGGAAATATCAGTAATCAACATGTATGCACCAAATGGTATAGTATCCAGATTTCTAAAGGAGAAACTAGTGGAATTGAAGGAGGAAATAGATAGAAAAACTTTACTAGTGGGAGACCTGAACCTACTACTATCAAATTTAGATAAATCAAAAAATAAATAAGACAGAGGTAAAAGATGTGAATGAAATCTTAGAAAAATTAGAGTTAATAGATATATGGAGAAAAATAAGTATATTTTCACAAAGAATGACCATGTACTAGGTCATAAAAACATGGGAAACAAATGCAGAAAAGCAGAAATAATAAAGGTAACCTTTTCAGACCATAACACAATAAAATAATGATCAGTAAGAGTACATGGAGAGCCAAATAAAAAATTAATTGGAAATTAAATAATATAATTCTCCAAAAATCTGTTAGTTAGAGAACAAATCATAGAAACAATTAATAATTTCATTGAAGAAAATGACAATGATAAGACATCCTTTCAAAACCTATAGAATGCAGCCAAGGCAGTACTCAGGGGGAAATTTATATCCTTGAGTTCATATATTAAATTAGGGAGGGCAGAGGTCAATGAATTGGACATGCAAATCAAAAAACTTGAAAGTGAACAAATTAAAAATCCCCAGAAGAAAACTAAATTAGAGATCCTAAAAATTAAGGGAGAAATTAATAAGATCAAAAGTGAAAGAACTATTGAACTAATAAATAAAACTAGAAGTTGGTATTTTGAAAAAAACTAACAAAGTAGACAAGTACTTGTCAATTTAATAAAAAAAGGAAAGAAGAAAACCAAATTAATAGAATCATAGATGAAAAGGGAGACCTCACCTAAAATGAAGAGGAAATTAAGGCAATCATTAAAAACTTTTGCTCAGTTATATGACAATAAATATGCCAATCTAGGTGATATGGATGAATATTTACAAAAATATAAATTGCCTAGATTAACAGAAGAAGAAATAGAATAATAGATAATCTCATATCAGAAAAAGAAATTGAACAAGCCATCAAAGAACGCCCTAAGAAAAAATCCCCAGGGCCTGATGGATTCACAAGTTAATTCTATCAACCATTCAAAGAACTGCTAATCCCAATACTATACAAACTATATGACATAATAAGCAAAGAAGGAGTTTTACCAAATTCCTTTTATGACACAAATATGGTACTGATTCCAAAGTCAGGCAGGTCAAAAACAGAGAAAGAAAACGACAGACCAATCTCCTTAATGGACATAGATGCAAAAATCTTAAATACGATACTAGCAAAAAGGCTCCAGCAAGTCATCAGGAGGATTACTCATTATGATCAGGTGGGATTTATACCAGGAATGCAAGGATGGTTCAATATTAGGAAAACCATCCACATAATTGACCATATCAATAAGCAAACCAACAAAAATCACATGATTATCTCAATAGACGCAGAAAAAGCCTTTGACAAAATACAACACCCATTCCTATTGAAAACACCAGAATGTATAGGAATAGAAGGGTCTTTCCTAAAAATAATAAACAGTATTTATCTAAAACCATCAGTCAATATCATCTGCAATGGGGATAAACTAGATCCATTCCCAATAAGATCAGGACTGAAACAAAGATGCCCATTATCACCGCTATTATTTAACATTGTACTAGAAACACTAGCAGTAGCAATTAGAGAAGAAAAAGAAATTGAAGGTTTTAAAATTGGCAACGAGGAGACCATGCTATCACTCTTTGCAGTTAATATGATGGTCTACTTAAAGAATCCTAGAGAATCAACTTAAAAAGCTAGTGGAAATAATCAACAACTTTAGCAAAGTTGCAGGATACAAAATAAACCCACATAAGTCATCAGCATTTCTTTGTCTCCAACACATCTGAGCAGCAAGAATTTGAAAGAGAAATTCCATTTAAAATCATCCTAGACAAATAAAAGTACTTAGGAATCTAACTGCTGAGACAAACACAGGAACTATATGAACACAACTACAAAACACTATCCACACAATTAAAACTAGATCTAAACAATTGGAAAAACATTAATTGCTCATGGGTTGGACAAGGTAACATAATAAAAATGACCCTCCTACCCGAATTAATCTACTTAGTTAATCGAACTACCAAAAAACTTTTTTACTGAATTAGAAAAAAAATAACAAAGTTCATTTGAAAGAACAAAAGATCCAGGGAAAATCCAGGGAAATAATGAAAAAAAAAATGCAAAGGAAGGTGGCCTTGCAGTACCAGATCTCAATCTATACTATAAAACTGTTGTCATCAAAACAATATGGTACTGGCTAAGACACAGAAAGGAGGATCAGTGGAATAGACTTGGGGTAAGTGACCTCAGCAAGACAGTCTATGACAAACCCAAAGATCCCAGCTTTGGGGACCAAAATCCACTGTCTGATAAAAACTGCTGGGAAAATTGGAAGACAGCGTGGGAGAGATTAGGTTTGGATCAATACCTCATACCCTACACCAAGATAAACTCAGAATGGGTGAAAGACTTGAAGATAAAGAAGGAAACTATGAATAAATTATGTGAACATAGAATAGTATACATGTCAGACCTTTGGGATAGGAAAGATTTTAAAACCAAGCAAGACGTAGAAAAAGTCATAAAGTGTAAAATCAATAATTTGATTACATTAAATTAAAATTTTTTTTTGTACAAACAAAACCAATGTAACTAAAATCAGAAGGGAAATAACAAATTGGGAAACAATCTTCATAACAGAAACCTCTGACAAAGGTCAGATTTACCAAGAGGTAAATCAATTGTACAAAAATCAAGCCATTCTCCAAATGATAAATGGGCAAGGGACACGAATAGGCAATTTTCAGTCGAAGAAATGAAAATTATTAATAAGCACATGAAAAAGTGTTCTAAATCTCTTATAATCAGAGAAATGCAAATGAAAACAACTCTGAAGTATCACCTCATGCCTAGCAGATTTGCTAACATGACAGGGACATTAATTCATTGTTGGTGGAGTTGTGAATTGATCCAACCATTCTGGAGGGCAATTTGGAAATATGCCCAAAGGGTGCTAAAAGACTGTCTGCCCCTTGATCCAGCCATAGATATCACTGCTGGGTTTGTACCCCAAAGAGATAATAAGGAAAAAGACTTGTATAAGAATATTCATAGCTGTGCTCTTTGTGGTGGCAAAAAATTGGAAAATGAGGGAATGCCCTTCAATTAGGGAATAACTGAACAAATTGTGGTATATATTGGTGATGGAATCCTCTTGTGCTCAATGGAATAATAAAGTAGAGGAATTCCATGGGAACTGGAACAACCTCCAGGAAGTGATGCTGAGTGAAAGGAGCATAACCAGGAGCACATTGTACACAGAGACTGATACACTGTGGTACAATTGAATGTAATGGATAGTGGCAATGCAGTGATCCTGAACAACTTGGAGGGATCTGTGAGAAAGAACACTATCCACATTCAGAGGAAAAACTGTGGGAGTAGAAACAGAAAAGAAAAACAACTGCGTGATTACATGCGTGGACGGGGATATGATTGGGGATATAGACACTAAAGGAATATCCTAGTGCAAACATCAACAGCGTGGAAATAGGTTCTGATCAAGGACACATGCAATACCCAGTGGAATTGTGCGTTGATAATGGGAAGATTGGGGGGAGGGGAGAGACGAATAGAATATGATTCTTGTAATCAATGAATAATGTTTGAAATTGACCAAATAAAATAAAAAAATAAATTAAAATAAAAAATAAACTTCTTGGGGGGAAAAGCAAAAACAAACAAACAAATGGAATATATATATATACATATATATATATATGGAATAAGTATATATATAATATATATAATATAAAATAAAAAAATATAAATGAAAAATAAACAAAAACAACAACAAAAAAACATTACCTTCAATAGGAATGCGTCCCCCAACTCCTCTTAATTCTAATGCCTTCCCTTTGAGAATTGTTTCCTATTTTTTAAAAAAAGCTTATTTTGTATGTATTTGTTTGCAGGTTGTGTTCCCCCCCCCCCATTAGATTGTAAGGTCTTTAAGGGTAGGAACTGTTTACTATCTCTTATTGTATTGTCATTGCTTAACACAGTGCCTAGCACATAGTTGGTGCTTAATAAATGTATATTGATTGATTAATAAGTCTTTTTTTTTAAAAACCCTTATCTTCCATCTTGGAGTCAATACTGTGTATTGGCTCCAAGGCAGAAGAGTGGTAAGGGCTAGGCAGTGGGGGTCAAGTGACTTGCCCAGGGTCACACATCTGGGAAGTGTCTGAGGTCATATTTGAACCTAGGACTTCCCATCTCTAGGCCTGGCTCTCAGTCCACTGAGCTACCCAGCTGCCCCCAATTAATAAGTCTTTAAAGGTATGCTAGTACTGGATTATGAAAAGTTTTGAATACCAAAGAGAAGAGTTTGTATTGATTTTTGAGGAAACAAAACCACTGGAATGATATGGAGAAAAAGGGTGAATGATTTGGTCAGTCTTGGGCTTTAGTTATATCACGTTTTAAAAAATCCTTGCCTTCTACCTTAGAATTGATACTAAATTTTAGTTCCAAGGCAAGGAGTGATAAGGGTTAGGCAGTTAGGGTTAAGTGACTTGCCCAGGATCACACAGCTGGGAAGTATCTGAGGTTTCAAATATTGTTTTGAGGCGAGGATCTCCTGTCTCTACAACTGGCACTCTGTTCACTCAGCCATCTAGCTTTCCTCGACTATCACTTTTACAGCTATAGATGAGTGGTTTAGTGATAGGAGAGGCTGGTAGCAGGGATACTAATTAGCAAGCTATTACAGTAGACCAGGATTAGACCAGATTAGAAGGACCTGAACTAGGGGAATGACCAAGTGAGTAGAGAAACCAGAGTGTATTAGAAAGATATGGAGGCAGAACTGGCAAGACTTGGTAGTTATGTAAATATGTAAGGTGAACATGAATGAAGAGTTAAGTATAATCCCAAACTTGTAAACCTGTGCAACTAGTATAATAGTAGTACCCTCAACAGAAATAGAAAAATTCGGAAGAGGGATTGGTTTTGTTGTTCTCTTTGGACATAGTGAATTTGACATAATTACAGAACAGTTGTTTAGAAATGTCCAAAAGGCAGAGACATATGAATGAGATGCTGCATTTAATTTTTCAAATTCTTAGACAACTTTGTTAAAAAAAAAAACCAAACAACAAACCAACATCATCCAGCAAACTAGCGTATTTTAAAAAGGAAGACACTTTAGGTACAAATTTTTGTGAAACATGTTGGTTTTGCCATGCTAAAGTACTTTTGAGGGTGCTTGAACTAAAAAAAGAAAAGCCATTTTTTCTTAGTAAGAAGATAAAGCAAATGCTCTTATTCACAAAATTTTCTTTCTGAAATTTGCATATTTAGCATTTTTGAAAAAAAAAATATACAAATCATTGCACAGACCTGAAATTTATATTATCAACCTGAGCAGTAAAATGATTGCATTTATAAGAAAGATAGAACTATGGTAATAATTAAAAAAATAATATTTTTGTTTTCCAATTTACAAAATACTTCTGCAAGTGAAATAGCAAAATCCATTATGTGTTTATTAGTCTCTTAACCATTCTGCAGAAACAATTTTCAATTTATTTTTAAAAACCTAGGTATTTTCTCAATTCAAATAGATAAGGAGCCATTTATCTTGGATATATGGTACATTTAGTCTCATACTATTAATCTGAACAGGAATATTAGACTTGTTACATTGAAACAGATGTTTGAACTTGAAAATCTTTTACTTGGTAAATATATATTCTTAGACACTTGTTTGAGAATATAATTTTATAGATTTGACTTTTTTTTTTTTAAACCCTTGCATTCTGTTTTGGAATCAATACTGTGTATTGGCTCCAAGGCAGAAGAATGGTAAGGGCTAGGTAATGCAGGTTCAGTAACTTGGCCAGGGTCCCATAGTTGGGAAGTGTCTGAGGCCAGATTTGAACTGGACCCCCCATCTTTAGACCTGGCTCTCAATCTTTTGAGCTACCCAGCTGCCCTTTCAGCTTTTTCAAAGTAATAACTTTCACAAATATTTTAGCTCCATTTCTGAATAATCATCATTAGATTTCTTTTAGATGCAAAATAAATAATACCTAAATTATGTTTTCTAAGTATTACTTATATAAATTAAAGGTGAAAAAAACCAAATAAAAATCCTTAGCATTTTAATTACAAGAAGGCAAAAATATTGTAATTGGTATTTATATCTCTAAATCAAATGAATAAATATGTCAGATTCAGATTTTGGCAATTTGTTGTCACTCTAAAATTCCAGAATAGCCAGAATAATATTGATTCATGGAATTCAAAGTAGACTTTATAATGTATACACTTTAGAAAAAAAGTACTAGTGCTACCTTTGTTGTGTCTTTATCTCATTCTTTCAGCATATGCTTTATATAAATCTATATCTATATCAATATCTATATAGATGTATATATATCTATATATGTGCATATATATCCTTAATTAAGGATCAGCAAACCTTAAAATCATCCTTGGCCCTGGACCCTCCCTCCAGATTCCTAGATATTATGCCTGCCAAAGCACCCTAATGAACCTCTAGCAATCTTTTAGCTGCAGCTTTAGGGTTACTGGGCCTTTCCATCTTCACTGCAACTAACTCCTCTTTTATGTATTGTTTTTTCCAATTAGAATATAAACTCCTTGAGGGCATAGACTGTTCTATTTTTTATTTATATCTCCAGCAATCAGTATAGTGATTAGTAGAAAGTTAGCACTTAATCTTTTTTATTCATTCATCTATCTATTCATTTTAATCTGTGTTTTAGGGATTAATTTTTCCCCCTCTATGTACCTTTTTTTTAAAAGAAACAGCACAAGATTCCATGTTTGTATAGCATGATTCCCTTGTATCCACTTTTCCCTTATCTTTCTCCATATTCTCATATTTCTCTTCCTTTCCTCTCCTGTTTTCCTTTTCTTTTCCTCTTCCCTGCCCACCTTTCTTTCTTTCATTTTCCTTTCACTTTGGTTTAGCTTTATTTTCTCTTAACATTTTTTTCCTATGTTGATTTCCATTTTAGAAATAATATAAGGCCCACACTTTTATTCTTTTCTACCCTTCTTCCATATGCTTTCTTTTTTGAGTACATCTTTTTCTCTCCCTTTTACTCTCCCCCTTCATTAAAATAAGGAAAGGGAAAACCCTTGCATAATTCTAATGTGATTAGGGAAAAGTATTTTAAAGTATATATTTTAATTCCTGCTAATTTAATATTTTAATGGTAATATTTAAATTCCTATTAATGGAATATATCATCTGCTTATTGGCTGTGTTTGGCTTGACTTTGGCTGAATTTTCATTTCCTAAATTTAAAATTGATTATTGACTATATGTAAAATCTTGAGACTGAGTTCTGCCTTGTATAAAGTTAAAAACAGAATTTTTCAAGGTTAGTTAACTCTTTAAAGCTTTTGTATTTGCATAGACATAGAAAAAGATATACATACATACATACATACAAATGTTGAGATTAAAAGTAAACAAGTAATTTTCCTTGAGATAGATATGGAAAGATATTCACTAGTTGACATTTTGCAGAAACTCCAAAGGAAAAAAGGATTCTCTATAGATAAGAAGGTTCTCTACATGTTCTTATTGCAAATGATGGTCTTATTGCATTGAATCTTGGAGCAATATAGAACCACTTCTAGGAGATTCTAAAATCTCAAGAGACATTTGCACAGTGAATTAAATTAATCAAGTTGATGAAGAATGCATATCTCCCAAGTTTCTACATGCAGTTTTATGGCCAGACCATTAAGTTATCACTTCAGAATTTGTCTTTTAGACTGAATGTGAGCAGTAAATTACTCTCAGAATTGAATAGTCAGAGTGAAATTTTAATTTTTTAATTTTTATTTTTTTAGCCCACAGGTTTCTTTATTTTTATTTTTTTATTTAATTGATTTAGAATATTTTTCTATGGTTACATGATTCATGTTCTTTCTCTCCCCTCCTCCCATCCCCTTCTCATAGCCAATGAGCAGTTAGAGTGGAACTTTTAGCAAGTTATGGAACATGAACATCCCATAGAAATTAAAATTACAGATAACCCCAAAGGACAATGGAAAGACATGGTGGATATAAGGAAGTCAGCATATTATTAATAATATCTTTTATGGCAGAAGTGGCAAAAAAGACAATAATACATTTGTGAAAAAGATCAATTGTATTCAGAACAAGATACAACAGATTGAATCTTATACTATTTGAAGACCAGAAGAAGGTTTCCATATGTATCCTCTCTGGAAGAATTACACAGGATAAGAAAAAGATGGATAGATTATGGATGGATAGACCTGTACTAGTAGATGGAGTAATTTCATTGATAGACCAGTGATTTTTAAGCATGTTGTATCCTTTAAACACATACTTTAAAAATTAAAATCTTAAGCATGGATAATTTTTGCATTGATGATTTGCTAACTACGGTTATCTTAAAGTTTATTAATAGTACCAAAGTATATGTAATGCTCTGCGTAATTACTATGTTTTCTTGAATGGAAGGACATATATATCTCTAATAATATGACTTAGTTAACTTCATTCTTTACTTTTCCACAGGACTCCCTTTCCACTAACTAGTATCTATTGTAGGGAAGGTTTGGGAATTGTGTTTAATTTGTTGTTAAAAAAAGAGATCCCAGCTCCCATAAAAGAAAATTTATAGCAAGGGAAAAATGGGTAGATTTTGAGCTTCTCCTAAGTAAAGTCTTTCTTATTTCTTTACTAGGTCCTGTGTTTCCCCATTCTTTTTTCAGTAGCCCTTTCTGTGGATATTTTTCACCTTGGCCTTTTTCTTCTCTAATTTTCTCCTTCCTTTAAAAATGTCATTTATTCCTGTTACTTCAATTTCTATGTAAATGAGGCTCAAGGTCTCTATCCTTGACCTCTCTTGAGCTCTTGACACACATCTCAAATTGCTTACCAGAGACCTCTATGTAGGTGTTCCCCAGTATCTCTAAATCAACACTCCAATGGCCAAGTTTCCCTCCAAACAATCTTCTTATGATTTCAAGTAGTTGTTTGTGGCACTACCATTTATTCTTACTCCTGTTTTTTGTAACCTTTTTGTAAGTCTTTGATTTTTCCCTCTCCTTAACTTCTCATATCTTGTCCTTTAGTTAACAAGTCCTATGTATTTCACCTCTGTGAATTTCTTATATCTGTTACTTCTTCTCTGTTTCCTTTGCCACCATTCTAGTATAGTCCTTCATTGTCAACTGACTTGATTTTTTAAAATAGTCTCCTAATAGGTCTTCTGACCTCCATTTCCCCCTTTGCAATATGCATATCATATGCTCTTACTGAAATATTTTTTGTATACAGATCATATTTAATCATTCCTCTATTTAAAAAAAATCTTTAAATCTCCTTTATGTTTAAAATTCAAGACCTTTTAAAATCTGGTACCACCCAGTCTTTATATTCTAATATTACTGACATCAGTAGAACTCCTTCATAAATCCTTTCCTGTCTTGTCCTCTTCATCCTCCCTTTCTCTTCAAACCTTATATGGTGATTTTGGTTTGTAACTCTCTAATACACTTAGTTTTATGTGTCTTATCTTCTACTAGACTACAAAGTATAAGAAGGTAGAATTGCCTTTTCTAGATTTTCTTTTTTTAGTGTTATTTCACCTTTTTGTTTAAGATGAATTATCAGGTCATAATGAATATTTGTGTTATAATTCTGATTTATATAGTACTTGAAGGTTTATTGGTATTTTCTGCAAAAAGTATGAAGTAGGTAATATAAGTACTGTTCTCTATTTTTTTTTTACAGATGAGTAAACAAACTCAGAAATGAAATTGTCCATAATTTCAATTAGCTCCTAAGTATCAGAGCCAGGAGTTCATAAAATATAATGAAAATTTATTTTAAAAACAAGTGTAAATTATTTTTTATGTGTTATATAAGTCAATAGTGTACACAAATAATGGTTGTCTATATTTCAGTATTCTTTTTTTAAATCAAACCTTTTGAAAAATGCTTGTGTTGATCGGTAAGATTTTTCACTGGGAGGAAAAAGTTGTAACTTTCAGGTTTATTGCCAGGCAAATAATCAGCTAGTTTGCTTGGAGAGATTATCATCTGATATGAAGTTAATGGACTGTCGCCTGCCCTTCTCTTTAGACAACATTTTAGCTGTGGTGAAGAAACTAGAATAGAAATAACTCATAGCTTTTTGCCCTTTGTGGTTCTGCTCTTTTTTTTTCGACTCAGGACTACAAATTCCTGAAACAGTTGTTGGGAGAGCTGGCACTAGCCTGGCCAGGAGAAGTTAGGAATTTTTCTCATTCATAATGTATAATTACATTTAAGGATATATTAAGCAATGGATTTTTTCTTTCTTTCATTCTTTTTTTTAATAGATGGAATAGCACTGACACCTGATTGTATTGAAGAAAGCATCCTTACTTGCTACTGGGGTTGTGATGTTCAAGAATTGTATGAAGCATTGCAGAAGCATGTTTATGTTTCCAGAATAAGTACTCCACAGGCACTAGAAGATGCTATATATAGCAAATATGTCTATCGAGAACAACATTTGTATCCTTTTGTTCTTCTATATGTATCTTGGACTTTAGAATTTGTGGGTAAGATGAAGCTTTGCTAAATTAGTTTTTCTTTTAACTTACTACAATTGCCTTTTTTTGCAATGGCAGTAGTTATTTTCCCTTTACATGTACCAAAAAAAGTGTAAAAAAAAACAATAAAGAAGAAAAATACTGTCAATTGCCAAGTGATGCTAAAATTGAAGATTTTGGCATTGTGCCTAGATCTCAATATCCACTGGTAGCACTATTGACTTTAGCTGATGAAGATTCCCAAGGACTTTATGATATTGTAAGTAATTTTTAAAATACCCATAGAGTATTCATGTGATATTGCTTATTTTGCTTAATTATTATTTTGCTAAAATAAACTTTTATTTTTACTCTTAAATTGGGTTTTTTTTCATTCCCTTTAGACATTGGAACTACTTTGAGTTTGGGCTTGTTAAAGTTTGGAACTGTTAATTAATGGTGAATTTTTCTCTTGAAGTTGAAATTTAAATGAAATTTTAGCATTCTTTGTTATTAAAATGTATATATGGCTAGAACTTTTATTTATCAGAATACTCTCATTTTTTACATTTTTCCTTCTGTATCAAATCATATCTATATGTTTTCATAGCTCCTGTTGTATTTTTAGTCTAAGACAAGCCCAGTTTCACTGTGTATAAATAATTTCTGTGATTTTATTATTTTTCATAATTACATGAAAAATATGTTTTAGGCAATGTATATTATGTATATAAAAATAATGTGAATGTGTCTATGATAGCAACTTTTGGATATCACCCAGCAGGAATTCTATAAGTAACAAAATGGTTCATATGATTAATCAGCTATGATCCTCTTATAGCCAACAAGTGACTTTGATATTTCAGGTTTCCTACTATTAGTACTTGTCCCAAATCAAATCTAAGCCATTGATGAGCCCATCAGAATGATGATCTGTTTTCCCATAATTGCATTTGACATCAGAGAGAATTTTGTAATCAGCAATTTTGGTAGCGGGAGCAGTCAAAAAGTACCATAGTCTTTAATGAAGTTTTCATCAAAGTCAGCTCCTTAACTTAATGTATCCTTTATCCTATTGTAAAGATTAAAATTTAGGGAATGTGGGGAGACTGAGGCATCTGAGGCAGGTAGAAATTAGTTTCTCTCTGCAAGAAGTATTATATTTTTTAGAGGTTTATTAAAGGTTAAAGATTAAAGAATATACAAGTAAGAAACATGTGCCTAGGCCAGAGGCCTAGACAAAATAACCTCACATCACGCAAGAGACGCGCCTGCTCCAAAACGGAAGTCCAAAAAGAGCCAAGAGACCCCTCAAAAGCCTTTGAATCAGCTTAAATACCTTCTCGATCTTGGCCCAGGTGAGATTACAAGGCATTCTGGGGAAGTGGAGCAAAGGCTCGTGGGGATTGTAGTCCTGCATTCGAGTCTATTTTTTACATATCCCCGAATGATCATTTTTGGAAAAATTAATTTTTCCCCAAAACGATCATAAAAACATAATAAACTTAAAAGATTACAATAGTGTGAGGATAAGAGAAAAAAGAATAAAACCAATAATTGCTGAACACATTGACAAAAAGCCGTTAGGGGGCAGTCTCCTTCGGCATAAAAGTATACATACAAATAAATGTTCAATCAACCACACCCAAAGTTCAATTTTGTGCAACTTGTGGTCTGGAGGCTTCTTCATGGTGGCTTCTCCAACAGTTCAGTTCTGGATTCAGAGAGGTAGCATCTTCTTTACCTAAAATTCTTCTCAAAAGGAACTTAAATTTTGCAATTTAAATAATGATATTTTTTTACATTCCTCCGTGTTGTGGGTGATTGAAAGATTCAGAATCAGTTAGGGATGCATGACTGAGGTATGAGGTATATGAATCAATTGGCAAGAGATATTAAAAAGACATCAGAAAATCCAAAAGAAAAGAAAAATTTCTGGATGAAAATATAGACTATCAAAGTCTTATGTGTAAAAATTCCAAGTAGAAGAAAAATAAATCTATAACAGGTCCTTCAATCAGGGCCCAATCAAAATGATCTAAGTAATGATGCATTTACCCAGTCAGTGCCAGGACTACAGAAAGGTACCATTCTATGAGAGGCAGAAAAGAAAGGGACCAGATTATAGAAGCCAAGTAGGAGCCAAAGTTTTGGGGATACTCGTCTGTGAGTATCTTCAGGGTGAGTGTGGATACAAGAAAAGCCTATGTCTTAACACATGTTAAACATAGTAACCTCGAGTCTTCACACTAGGTTCAAGACCTTTGTATTGGCCTAGAAGTGCATCAATCCAGCCTAGATTGGCCTTTCTTTGGCTCTGTGCAATGGCTCTTGTGTGTATATCTTCTCCTGGAATCAGACAGAATCATTAAGCAAAGTCCCATAATTTATTTAAATAATTAGTGGCATCATTTTTATAGTCACAAGCTTTTTGGGCATGCTCTGACAAATGTATCTTACACTTGTAGTACTGAAAAATCAAAAGGTTAAAGAAAATCTTAATGCTGGTGACATGTGCTTCAAATATAAAAGGGAGAGAAAAAATAATAAAAAAAACTGAAAAAGTATATTGCACATGCAAGAAAAATATAATAATAAAAGAGCTTTAAAAAATTCAAAAATATAGCTTATAATCATTGACACTCTGTGTCAGTTAAGAAAATATAAAATACAAGGCTTTCTCACCAAAAAAATGAGATCCATTTCCTCTTTGTATCTGGCCATGATCACTGTGAGTAGAAGGCAAATGAATTGAACAAGGTTAACAATTTTTTCATCTTTAAAAATACAGTAGTACAAATATGTAGATATCAAAATCCCCAAAATTCTCAATAGCCCAATTAATTACAATAGCAAACAAACACACTTTCATATTCCACATAAGTTGCTGTATGACATTTTTAAAACATATGAATTGATGGACATTTGTCACAATTTTTACAAACATAGCAATCCTTCAACCTTGGTATTTAAACATATTTTTTAAAACAAAGTAAAACTCATCTTGGGTTTAGAACATAATCAAGAAATCTATATATCATTCTGGTAGAAGTAAAATAGTGAGCTGAAGAGCATAAATAAAGGGGTGCTCCTTTTTCTTGGAGGCTTATAGGGATACAAATGCCCTGAGATTAACTGCCCAACTTCCATTCACATGTGGGAAGGTTGGGGGTTTATAAAATGTATTTCACTTCAGCTAATGGGCCTTACCTCGTGGTAGGGGCAGGCAAAAATAACCAGATTGTTAAAAAAAAATTCCAAAAATCATATTTAAAAAACCCTTAAAATCAAATCATTTGAGGTATTTAGCACATTAAAATTCCAAAGGTTGTTAATACAATTATAACCAGTTCTGAAGTCCATCTATCTTCAGCAAAATAGAAAAAAGCTGTTTTTTCATATATGGGCTTATTCACAATAATATTTGTTCAACACAGTTATAGGGGAAAAACAACAGAATTTCAAAACTCAGTACATTCAAAATAAATTCAATCAACCTTCAGTTCAAGCAGAATAATATTGAATCCAGTAATATATGAACTTAAAATCACAAAGTTAAACCTTAAACAAAAAATGCTACAGAGATTTTTTTTATAAACCATTGGAGTCTGAAATGTCTTAGAATATAGCCTTTAGTCTCTTCAAAGTTCCTTGGGTTCTTATCCATTTAAATGTCTATTGTCCAAAGGCAGAGTAGTAAGGGCTAGGCAATGGGTTTCAAGGGACTCGTCCAGGGCCCCATAGCTGGGAAGTATCTGAGGCCAGATTTTAACCCAGGACCGAATGTCTTTATGTCTGGCTATCAGGTCGCTGAGCCACCCATTTTCCTCCCCAAAGTTAAAGTTGAATCTTTGGACTGAGTCTGCTCCCTGACAGGCAGGTAAAATCAATGAAATTACCAGAACAGTCAAAAATCCTTTTAAACAGCCCATTGCTTTTTAAGTTTCTGTTTGAAAAATCTGTTTCTTCTCCTCTCCCTTTTCTCTCTTTCCCCTCTCCCCTGATATGATCCCTCCTCCTGCCCCAGTCCACCCACATGGAGCCAATACACCCCCATTTGCTTGGAGGCTTAGCTTAAGGGAAAATTACCCGGTCTCCTTTCCCTCTCGTCTCCCCTCCGCCCACATGGCCTATACTGTTACCAGCTGGTCTCAATGAGTCCTAAGCGATCTGCTCCAAGGATCTGGGTGATGAGCCAACTGGGGTTGTGCTCGTGGGTCTGGGGCGCAGAAACAGGCAGGCAGGGCCAGAGGGCCGGGAGATTGGGAACCAGGTGATTGCAATCTTGGTTGAATCAGGTCTGGATCAGGGGCTGAACGCCAGCAGGCAAAAGCAGCTGAGCCGGGTGGGGTGGGGTGGGCGGCAAACGCAACAAGTCTGGATCGAGCAGCAGCCTTACGAGGGTAAAAAAAATCACCTTGACCAGAGAGATGTGGCTCAAAAAAAAAAATCTAGGTACTAGCTATTAAAACTGAATTTAAGATCAGGAAAGAAATCAGAAGATTGAAAGGTTTTTTTCCTCATTAGGTCGCCAACTGTAAAGATTAAAATTTAGGGAATATGGGGAGACTGAGGCATCTGAGGCAGGTAGAAATTAGTTTCTCTCTGCAAGAAGTATTATATTTTTTAGAGGTTTATTAAAGGTTAAAGATTAAAGAATATACAAGTAAGAAACATGTGCCTAGGCCAGAGGCCTAGACAAAATAACCTCACATCACGCAAGAGACGTGCCTGCTCCAAAACGGAAGTCCAAAAAGAGCCCAGAGAGAGAGAGAGACCCTCAAAAGCCTTTGAATCAGCTTAAATACAGGTGAGATTACAAGGCATTCTGGGGAAGTGGAGCAAAGGCTCGTGGGGATTGTAGTCCTGTATTCGAGTCTATTTTTTACACTATACACCCCCATTTTCTCTAGCACAATGTCCCTACTATTTCCTATGTCCCTAGTATTTCCACTCTCTAATCTTTAATTTCTCCCCATCTTTTGGCTACTTCTCTGCTGCCTATAAACATACCCATGTCCTGCCATCCTTAAAAAACTTTCACTTGCTCTCAACATTCCTATTAGCTATCATCCTATATTTCTTTTATCTTTTCTAGCTAAACTCGAGAAAGTAATCTATTCTTATGCCTCCACTTTGTTTCCTTTCATTCTCTTCTAACCCTTTGCAGTCTGAACTTCTACCTGATTATTCAAAGGACATGTCTCTCTCAAAGATTAGGCAATTGATTTTATAATTATATACACAAAAAGGATGTGTTAAAGATTAAATATTTAGATATATGTTGTGGAGTGTGAAGAGTGGTTGCTGATCTCAAGCTTGCAAACTGGGTGCCTGGAAAGGTGATAATGCCCTCCTTAGTAATTGGGAGGATTGGAAGAGAGATGCACAGCTGCTGCAAGTATGCAGTAACTTCTTTGATGGACCAAGAGAGGGCTCAGAATGGGTAAGGTTGGGAGCAAACAGGGAAGAAGTGGAGTGAGGGGAGTGTTGTAAACCATTAGAGTAGATGTGGTAGTGTTAGAGACTATGATTGGCAATTGAGGGTGGGTAGGATGTGACCTATCTTCCTGTTTTCTGATGAGTTGATCACATAATTCCTAGGCTATGTCTCCCACTTCATAGACTCAAGTTTTTAATTCAGTCACTATTAAATTATACCTGCCTGTGTCTCAAGAGATAGTATCAGGATTAATTATATGGTGTCTGTCAAGACATTTTAAGTATTATTGAGTTGTAAATAATGTATTAGTAACCAAATTATCCTACCAAAGTTGTCATATTTTGACTCACAAAGTGAGTTAACCAAAATTTGATTTAATAAAAATATCTCCAGTACTGCTCCTTAATTAAATCTTCCTTGATAACCTCTTTTTGCCTACTAGCCAGGTAAAAACTGGATATGATGTCTTAACCAGTTAATAAGCATTTGTTGTCTACTATGTTCCAGATCACTGTGCTAGTCTTAGGATATACAGAGTCAAAAATTAAGGCATCCCTTGCTTTCAAAGAGCTTACATTCTATTAGAAAAACAATATGGCTACACATCCAAGCAAATATAGGATAATAGGAACACGTGAAGGTATTAGCAGACAAAATCTTGTACCACTCTTTGTCTTACTATTATAGAGCTTTTATATACTTGTCTTAATTCATCTGAAAGGCTGTAAGTTCTCTAAGGATGAATATTTGTTTTTGTAACTTCCTTTTATGTCTCCCCTTACCCTTATACTTTTTAACATATTGTTCACGAGAATTACTCAATAAATATATATTTACCTAGTAGTGTCACCCTAGGCAAGTCACTTAACCCCAATTGCCTTGTTCTTACTCCTCTTCTGTCCTGGAACTGATTGGCATTGATACTGATTCTAAAATGGAAGTTAGGGTTTTGAAAAATACACATTCATTGTTTGTGGCAGGCATATTTCACTAGGCATATACATTTGAATCATACCTGCTCATTATGAATGCTTTATAAGATCAATATTAGGTATATTAAGGAATTTCTACAGTTTCTCTTTTCCTTAGTCTTCCCTTTTTTTACAAAATACAATATACTGTCCTTTACTACAATTTGAACCCAGTAACTCTTGGGTAATCTTTTTTACTATATCATTTGAATATACAGAACTAAATGACTTTGAGAGTTCTTTGTGTGACATGGTCAATTTACCCTAATTGGCATTTTCACTAATTATGGTGCATAACCATGCACATACTGTATAGTCTTGCACATCAGTTCTGTGTATATCATGTGTTGGAAATGTAACCAGATTAGATCTTGCCTTCAAAATATTTTCTTTTTTTTTTTTAACCCGGACCTTCCATCTTGGAGTCAATACTGTGTATTGACTCTAAGACAGAAGAGTGGTAAGTGCTAGGCAATGGGGGTTAACTGACTTGCCCAGGGTCACACAGCTGGGAAGTGTCTGAGGCCAGATTTGAACCTAGGACCTCCCAACTCTAGGCCTGGCTCTCAATCCACTGAGCCACCCAGCTGCCGCCCTTCAAAATATTTTCATAAAATCATCTGCAATTTACTCTGTATCTGGCTTGTTGGACAGAGATGTTTGATTATTGTATATTTCAAAAGACTTCAAGCTCTTTGAGATCAGTCTATTTTTTGTTTTGTTTTTTTTTGAATTCCTAATTTTCAGCACAGTGTAGCACATCATAGGTATTTAATAAATGTCAATTTGTTATTGATTTGACGATTTTGTCTCTAATTCAAAGTTATATCCTAAATAATTATACAAATCAATTTGTCTTAAAGCCTTTTAGATGTAAAGATAGCATTATTTCTTAAAGCACTATGATAATTCTATTTCAGTTCAGAAATGAGGAAATGAAAATTTTAATATGTAAGTTATCAAAATGGCAACATGATGAGGGCTGTTTTAAATTTTAAATATTATTAATTACTTCTATTCATATAAGATTTAAATGAAATAAAAAAGACTCAAAAACTACATCTATTTTGTAAGCCATGAATGGAAGGGGTAGTCTTCCTAATTATTCTTGCTGCCATTTTTTTTCCCTATAGGAGTCAAGGATATATTCCATTTCTCCCACCTCTAGTCTCATGCAAATAAGTCATAGCATCCAAAAGACTTCCTGCCATGTAGGCAGAAAGACCCAAGAAAGATGACTCCCTGGTTTCTTTTTTTGTACAAGCAACCAATTTTTTCCCCCTCCACTTTTACAAGCAGTTCTTAACTATCCTCAACCTTATGTTAAACATAGAAAAACAAATTATTGGGGGTAGCTAGGTAGCTCAGTGAATTGAGAGTTAGGCCCAGAGATGGGAGGTCCTGGGTTAAAATCTGGCCTCATACACTTTGTGACCTGGGCAAGTCACTTAACCCCCATTGCCTAGCCCTTACCACTCTTCTCCCTGGAACCAATACACAGTATTGATTCCAAGACGGAAGGTAAGGGTCTAAAATTTTTTGTTTATTTAATTAATTGATTAGAATATTTTTCCATGGTTTTTCATGTACTTCTCCCTCTCCCCACCTTACATTAATCTTAAAATCGACACATATTCTGTATATGTGAGATCCCATATTTGATCAACCTTTTTTTATGTCCCTTGACCATTTTTCAATTGGGGAATGACTTGATTTTTTTGTACTATTGACTTAGCTACTTATAAATTTGAGAAATTAGACCTTTGACAGAGGTTTTTGTTACAAAAATTTCCCCCCAATTTGTTGCTTCCCTTCTAATTTTGGTTGCATTGGTTTTGTTTGAACAAAACCTTTTTAATTTAATGTAATCAAAATTATTCATTTTATATTTTGTAATGTTCTCTATCTCTTGCTTTGCCTTAAGTTCCTTTCCCATAGATCTGATAGGTAAACTATTCTATGTTCACCTATTTTATTTATAATTCCCCTCATTATATTTAAGTCATTTATCCATTCTGAATTTATCTTGGAAACTGTAGTTAAATTAACTAGGGCTTCTACATAGTCTTTTCAATTAGGTCACTGTCAAAAATAATAGAGGATATGCCTTGTTGAAAACAGTCACTCATTTCATTTCAAGTAACTAACTTGGAGTATTTCTGATTTTTCTTCATCTTAATTTTATTGGTGATGCATTTGTTTCCCTGCATATAGAATAATACAAATAGAAAGTAAAATATTAATTTTACTTTTAGATTTCAATGGTGACTGTGATTCATATTCCTGATAAGAAATACAAACTTTCCTGCAGAATATTGTATCAGTATGTACTCCTGGCTCAAGGCCAATTTCATGACCTTAAGGTAAGCTGTCTTATATGTAATCTTATCTTTTTGTTGACAAGAATATCATAATAATGATTTAGAATAGATAACTTGTTCTTATGGAAGTATATTTCTTTGATGGTAGTTTCATGGTAGATTTTATGAGTCAGATTTTTGATATAAAATTCTCATTCAATACATGTGCTCATTGTTAATGTTATTAGCAGTATTATCTGTGTACCTAGGTTAAATCTATGGTAGAAATGTTAGAGGGGAAAGATCCAGTGGGTTTATAGTCCAGTCTCCTAAAATATAGGAATTAGAGTATAGAGTTTTGAGATCTACTTTCAGATAGAATTAATCTCCTGCATTTTCTTTCCATTTCTTCCTACCTATGAATTCTTCCTTTCCTTGAACTTTCTAGGTCATAATTAGTTTTGGCTACCTTTTATATAACCTTTGAATATAAATAACGAATTCGGTTTTTATCATTTGAATTTATTTATTTGATCTTCAGCAACTTTTCATGTCTGCAAATAATAATACGCCTTCCTTGAGTAACTCCTCTCCAGGAGAACAAAGCACTGACAGACATTTGTTGGAAAAAGCTGGACTGGCTGAAAGTGAAGTGGAACAATATGAAGAAAATAGCAAAGACTGTGTTGTTTGCCAGAATGGGAAGGTGAATTGGGTACTTTTACCATGTAGACACACATGCTTATGTGATGGCTGTGTTAAGTATTTTCAGCAATGCCCTATGTGTAGACAATTTGTCCATGAATATTTTTCACTCTGCAATCAAAAAGAACAAGACAAAGAAACACAGAAAAGCGAAGGGACTGTTACTTCTTAATGATTTTGTCCACTGAAGATGGAGACATTATTATTTTTGCTTTAAATCAGTCATAATTTAAAGTCTGTGCAGTATTGCTGGTAAGTGATAAGAATGACCCTCTAACTTCATATTTGTACTGTACATTTGTAATATAAATTAAATATTCATTCTACTCAATATGTCTATCAAAATAGCAGTCACCTGCAGTTACATAAAAAAATACAGCTTTTTAAAAGAATGTAAATGTTTGACAACTCAATGTTGTGTTAAATCATTCTTTAAAGAGACATCTAAAACTTAAGAGGGAAATTAGAGAACATTAAACTTTCTCTTGTTTTTTTTTCCTCTTTAGTGTGCAATTAGGAGAAAATTTAGTTATAAAATAATTGTATAGTTTGGTTATGTGAAAGAGGAATAGAAAGGCATTCTATACCTTGCCAAGTCTTTTTCCTAAAAGTTGGTTAGCTTTTAGAAGTACCTATGTGTTTGCACTTGTAATGTAAGTGTTATTCTTACATGTATAATTATACGCAGAAATCAGTTTTTAAATGCAGGTTCTACATCAGAAATACAGTATTCTATATTTAAGTGTTTCCATTGTATCAAGTATTAAAATTCATGAATCAGATATGAAACTTGAACAATGAAATTATTCTTATAATATCAGAGTATTGGAGTGACATTTTATAAGATGGACAGTATGATTATTAATGTAGATCTTTTCTTCCTTTCTGTAAGAGTTGGGATGCATTACTTCACTTTTCTTCCTCTATAGTCTATCTACAACAGAATAGATTTTGGAGCCACCAAAATGCACTTAAAGAAGAAATAAAAATTAATATTGTGTTTTCATTCCCTAATAAATCCCAAGCCCTTCTGAAAGATAAGTATCTTTGTTTATTTGTTGACTTTTTTGTTTAAAAGGCAATGAAACCAAATGGGCCTGTTTCATCTTTACTAAAAAGATAAATAAAACAGAACTTTTGGGGTCTTTAATAAAAACTTTCCATTGCAGGAGATGAGAACAAACAGAAAAATGAACCCTCTGAGCAACTCAACTATAAATACCATTCAGGGACACACTTAAGCTTGACCTTATTATTTATATAAAATCTCCTTTAAAAAAAACACCAAACAATAACTAAACCTGAGATTAGCCCTGATTAGCCCAGGTATATCCTTAAGGTTCCTTTCAGTTCTAATTCTTTTCTAAAACTCAAAAATATTGGATCCTCATCACTGTTGTCTCAATGATCTAGTTTACAATCTAGCAATCACATCTATTATATCCATCACTCTTCCTACATTCATATGGCTACTGCCCTAATTTAGCCCTTTCTCACATTTCATCTAATAACCTCTCTTGGTCTCTTTGCCTCAAGTCTTTCCAATCCATCCTCCACATAGTTGCCAAAAATTGTCTTCCCTGAAGCCATTACCTTGGCCATATCGCTCCCTTACCCAAGACCTAGCATTTTTTAATATATAATATAAACTCAGGGTGACATTTCACAAATCAGACTTATTGGGCATAATTATCCTTTATAATCCTGATTTCAGCCAAACCAGCCTATGTTTTTCCCTGAACTTGGCACTTCCATTTCCTACTTTTCACCTGCTGTCCTTGTGTTTGGAATGTACAACATCTTCACCTCCACCTCTTAGAAGCCCCACCTTCCTTCAGAATTCAGATCATGTGTTTTCTACTGGAATCATTTAAAAATTCCATTAGTTGATCATGTTTTCCTCCTCCTTAGTTAATATTTATATTCTAATCTATTGAAATGTTCAAAATCAACAGCATTTTGTTAAACATCTAATGTATACCAGATACTATGCTAGGTACTGGGAGAACACAGACAGTTAATGAAACCATCTCTAATCCCGAGGACCTTATACTTTAATGGGGAAGACAAGTACAGAATAAATACAAGTAAAACAAGTATTTATAAATGTTTTATCCCCACAGTAAGCTCCTCTGGGGAATCTCTTCTTTGTAATCCCATTACCTAGCATAGTGTCATATACATAGAAAGCACTTTGACTGGATTATAGCTCCCCTCATTCCATGATTCAGGAATAATGAGCCCTAATGTGAATCAAATGGTAGCAATTACAAGGTGGAGATCAAGACAAAACTGACTACTTCACTCTTTAAATGCATGTAATTTACTAAATGACTTGTGGTATGTAGAAAGCTGGTGCCAGATCTTTGGAGAAATACAAGGTCCAGAGAAGTCAGTTGGATAATAGAATATATATGACCAATCATAAGAGAAAATCTATGACAAATGTGTGAAGATACAAATAAAATATAGAGGTTTTTGTGTGATGAGGAAGGGTGATTCTATGGCATTCACCTTTTATGTGAAATCTAAACATAATAGGGTTATGGAGGGAAAAGATGGAACTCTGATCATTCATATAAATTGGTGAAAGGCTACTTGTCAACTGCCTCTTAAGAGAAACATTTCAAGCCCTTACTGCTAGTAGACTATTAATGAGGTTCCACAGCATGGGAAAAAGTCATATCTCAAAGGAAACTAAAGAAATATTATATTTTTCTTTCAGTGCTTTTTAGTGCTTTGTGTTAGGAACCCATTCCATCTGAGTGGAGACTTTAAACTATAGAAGAATGCAGAAAATAATTATGACAGATAAAAGACAGATTTTATACTGTAGAAGTAAATATTGTGTTGGTCAGAGAATATCTGCTAATAGATATAGAAAGCCATATATGACCAGACTGGTCTTGGTCTGACCAAGCAAGTCAAATATCTCTGCTTCAGATTTGAAATGAAATTAGAAAACTTATAATCTATTCAGCAGTTAACAAAAAGAAGTTTACTTAGCCATAGCAGGGAATGGACATTCGGAGCAAGGAAAGGATGTTCATCCAGATACGGTCCACATTTATCTGAGTTCAGCTTTCCTCTACTAGTGTCAATCATTCAACAAGTTTGTAGTCAGAGGGCTGGGGGAAGGACTCAAACCTCTCCTGTTCTGACTGCTTTTGTATTTAAACTACTAGAAAGCAAATTCATTAGCTTAAGCCTTAGTCCACTGAGCCAATACTAATGTGCTATCTTTTATATCCAAAGATGATACTACTGACTTGTTTTGGATAAGAGTCAGATTCTTCTAATGACATTATGGGACCTATCTTATCACACCATATTGGATCTTGTATTATAGTTATTTTTGTATCTGTCTTGTCTCCCCTACTAGATTTTAAGAATCTTAAATGTAAGTATCACATTTTTGTCTTTATCTCTCTATTTAGGACCTAGTATCCTGCCTTATAGAACTGCAGAATATCATAGTGGGAAGGAAGTTCAAGGATCATCTGGTCCAGCCAATACCTAAATCAAGAATTCTTTTAATGTCATTACTGATAAGGGGTCTTACATCCTTTGCTTTAATATTTTTAATGAGGAAGAACCTGCTATCTCAAAGTAGCTCCATCCACTTTGGTTCTCTCATTGTTAGAAATTTTTTCCTGAAATCTAGCCAAAATTTGTCTATGTAGTAAATGCCCTCTGGCGCTGAATAGAACAAATCTACACATGATAACTGAAAGAGAAAACTATCTCCAAAAGGAGATAGTTTAATGAAAAGGCCCTGGATGGATTGGAAATGGGGGAAAAAAAAACCCCAACTAGGAACCTCACCGGGCCAGTGAAGCACAACCCTTGCAATTATAAAAAACAAGTTGTTTCTGACAGATTGATCTCTGTACTTCAGGGAAAGGCAGGTCTTCTCCAAGTAAGTTCTCCAACTCAGGAATTCTAATCTTTCTACAAGATTAGTCTTTTCCCAGGGGATGCTAGAGCAAAGATCCTCCTTACCAGCTCAGAGGAAAGCCAGATCAGAAGAGACCATTAAACCCAGTAATCTCCCAAGATCCTTTTCTCCTTCCAGAATCTTCTCCTAGGGTTTGTGTCTAAATCCATCCTAAGCATTCTCTTCTAGCTAAATATTTCATTTCCTTCAACCAGTCCTCATATGGCATAGTTTCCAGGCCTCTTATCACATGTTTCACAGAATGAAACACAATATGGATTTATTCTAGCCAGGGCATAGAGTACAGTAAGTCTCTTTTCTGTTTTTTTAAACTTATACAATCCAAGATCTCATTAGCACTTTTGATGTCCATTTCATACTTTTTTTAAAAAACCAAAACACACAAGACTTTTTGATGTGAATTGTTATTTAGTCACATCAACTTCATTGTGTGCCTGAAGTTAATTTTGCAACCTAAATATAGGACTCTATATTTATCTCTATTAAATTTTGTCTTCATAGGTTCTATTTCAGCCTGTCAAGATATTTTTGAATCTTGATTTGTCATCTAAAACGTTACCTATCCATCCCAGCTTTGTATCATCTGGACACTTGATGAGCATGCTTTCTACCAAGTCATTGTTTAAAAGATCCAACAACCAGGAAAAAAGTACAGGTTTCTGAGATGCAACAATCATAGACTTCTCTCATTGTCATAAAACTGTTAGTGACTATTCTTTGGGTATGGTTATTCAGACAGAAGCAAATATTCCTGATTGTATTATCATCCAACCCTTGAACCTCCATCTTTTTTACAAATATAGCATTACAGATTTTTTGTACTGCTTTGTTGAAATCTAAGTATACTATGCTTATCGTATTTCTTTTGATAATACTATCAAAAAAAGAAAAGAAGAGAAAATGAGATGAGCTTTTTTTTTTAACTTACTAGTAATCATTTTTATTTTATTATTCTTAGTCCAAAGCTCATCTTCCTTGGAAGAAGAAACAGATAACTACAGTTAAGTAGTTTTGAATTTTCTCCCTGTCCATACTTATTTATTCTGAGCAATATTTCTAGTTATTTTCTGTTCTTCTTGTCCCCCACAAAAGCTAAGTCTTTCCTTGTTTTAAATATGATTGAGTTCCTACATAACTTTGTTTAGACAGCCATATATTTCTCTTCCTTATTAGAACTTTATCTACTTGTGCTTTCAGCTGTTATTCTTGAGAGCTCCCCATCCCTTTTGTTTTGACTTTTTTTTTAAACCCTTACCTTATCTCTTAGAATTGATATTAAGTATTGATTCCAAGGCAGAAGAGCAGTAAGATCTGTGTCTGAGGACAGATTTGAACCTAGGACCTCCCATTTCTCTAGGCCTGGCTCTCAATCCACTGAGCTATCCAGTTGCCCCCGTTTTAACTTCTTTTGTAGAATTTTTGGTCATAGGATTTCTTATATATTTTCTCAGAATCTTTGAAAACCACTCCTCCAGGTCTTAAGCAAATGATGAATAGAAAAGATCACAAAAATAAAATTAGTAATATATATTACATGGAATAAAAAATATTTACACTAACAGCAGGATTATGGGGTACATTCCCATATATAACAGAAATATATGGGGTCATCCATATTTTGCCATAGGTCACTGCTTAGCATGCCACTTAACTTGTTTTTATATAAGCTCATGGATAATTTTGGGTACATTTATATATTTCCTCACTAATTAATAAACATTTCAACATGCTATTAAATCAGCTCATCAAACATTATTTATTTAACAAATTAGACAAACTTTCTTTTCCATAGTAATTGCTCATGTTTCTATGAATTCCCTTAATCTGCTAGGATTAAATAAATATTAAAGCTACTTAATATATATAGTTTGTTAAGAATGAAATTGGTTACCAATACACAAATAATAATTTACAGTGTTTTAGCTATAAGAAAGACTATAGTCAGAGATATCTAAGACTCTTGCTATAATAGCAAATGACTTATTTTCTCTTTTTCAACTATAGCCTCATACTTCAGTTGATTCAGGATAACACAGTTCTCTTATTAAGAATCTTTTTCATGAAATAAAAAATACAATATTTTTATAAAGAAGAAAACTCCATCTTTTTTTTTTTGTCTTCAGCTTATCTCTTGCTAGAGGCAACTAGGTGATATTATGGATAGAGTTTTGGGCTTGGAGTTTGGAAGACAGGAGTTCAAAGCCAATCTTACTTATTAGCTCTATAATCTTGGGCTTAACCTCTACTGTTCTGAGTTTCCACAACTGTAAAATGAGAATAATAATAGCACCTACCTCTTAGGATAGTTGTAAGGGTCAAACAAGATAGTAGCAGAGTACATGGCATAGTAGATGTTAGATAAAGGCTAAATATTATTGTTATTATTATTAACCATGACAAGAAAATGGTATTTTCAGGTTTTCACTTTAAATAGTCTCCTTTAGAATTCACTCTTTATAAAATTCTCTCATTAATAATATTTTTTTTGTAAAATAACAATTCAAACCATTTTAACATAAAAGCAGTTTCTTCCCATCTTTATTCTCTCTCTCTTCTAGCTTTTCTCAGAGATACTTATAGATCAAAGTTAAACCTACACATTTCCCCTAAGTACATAGGGAGACACACATAGAATTGCAATTCCAACTATAACTTCTAGCTTCTCTGCTGCTTAAGGAGTCTAACATGTCTATAGATTTTGTAGGAGAGGCTTTAAAAACAGATTACATTTTTCCCCTTGACCAAAACTTTTGAGTCCCCTGAAAATAGTTTTCAGTATTTATCACATCTACGTTAATTTTAATATTGCAAGAAACTGAGTGGCCCCCGGAATAGTGTATGAGATGAGTCAGGAAGATATGAGATAAAATATTGCTCACATGTTTACAAACTGTATGACTTTGGGCAAGTGACTTAACCACATCCTTTGGTTTACTCCTCTATAAAATAGAGATAATAATAGCACCTTTTCAGATTTTTATGAGGATCAAATGAGTTGACATATAGGAAGTGTTTTGAAAACTTGAGTGCTATATAAATACTACCTATTATTAAAAATAACAACAGAATTTAAATAGTTTGACATGTAGCTTTAAATGAGGGGAAATGACCCTATTAACAATAAATAAATAGAATAATGATACATATCCTATACATTAAAAATGCAATATATATATATATATATATATATATATATATATATATATATATATATATATATATATATATATATATATATATATATATACTTCAACAATAAATTAAATATGACTAACACTTTTCCTGCAATCTAATCTAATGATCTTTCTACATTTGTGTCTAAGTGCTTTGATTTTATAACTTCATTACTGGTATTTTAAAATTTTGTGGCTTGTTTCTTTACAAGAGGCAACAGTTTGGGCCTTATCTTAACCATATTCAGACTTCCATCATATTTCAAGGCCATTTTCCCCCCCCCGCCCCCACTGCCATATGAATAGATTTCTTCTTCCCTACTTTCAACTCCCTTTTTTAAGGTTTTGTTTTCCTTCATAAGGATAAAAAGTTCTTTGAGCCCCTGAGACTATTTTGCTTGTATTTATATCTTTAGTGCTTGATATATGATATGATATGATATAATATAATATAATTAATATAATCTTGGTACATAATAAGTGCTAAATTCAATTGTTGATACTGTGGTTGGAGACGCAAGACAGAGATATTGAAAAATGAGGGTGATGGAAAAACCAAAAAATATTAATTAAAAAAAATCACTCTCCCAAAGCATATATAGTGCATTCCAGACTATACTTGAATTTCCTTCTCCCATAATTTTTATTTCAGCATCCAGTTCCTCCTTGCTGGTCAGGATGAGGTAGAGAATAGCAATTCTCCTTATTTCTTTCTAACACTCCTGGATTTCTTGGATTTCTACTCCCTCTTTTTTATCCAGGCATGCATTTAGGACTGGATTTAGTCCTAAGTCTAGCCTTTAATAATACGAAGCTAGCCTTATTCACATATTTTTGGGTTCATTAAATACCTACTCTATTGTCCCAGAGTCAATTTTCCTTACAGCTTAGGTTATGGCTCTCACCTACGGCTTTCTCAAAAAGCAAGAATAGAAAAGTACTCAATGTACAATGTGAATCGAGTATAGGAAAAGTAATTTATTCCTGTTTTTCACCTTTTACAATATGATATTCCAAGATCTGAAATAGTAATTACCAGATTCTGTGCCATTTAATTTTCTTTGGCATTTGAACTTTTTCTGGCTGCTTGGAGTATTCTTTTAATGTGGGAGCTTTCGATTTTGGCTATGGCATTCATGAGCCTTGTCTTTTTAGTTTTCCTTTCAGGAGGTGATCATCGTATTCTTCTATCTTCATTTAACTTTCTCTTTCTAATAGATGTGGGCAATTTTTAATTTATGATTTCTTGAAATATAGTGTCCAGATTTTTAAAAAAATTATGGTTATTGGGGGGTGTTATGATTTACAAATTATCTCCCTTCAATCTGTATTCTATATCAATTTTTAAAAAATCAGATATTTTCTATTTTTTTCACTTTTAATTTTGTTCTGGAGGTTTATTACCTGGGTAAGGTTTACAACTTTTTATTCTAAGCTATTTATTTTATCGATCAGTCAGGAAACATTTATTAAGTACCTACTATGTGTAGGTACCATTGCTAAGTCCTGGAAATGGATACAAAGAAGGAGACATGACAGTCCCTGCACCTGGATGAGTTCACAGTATAGTGGGGGATACAACATGCAAATAATTATGTACAAATAAGATATGAATTTGAAATAGCCAACAAAAGGAAGGCAGTAGAATTAAGTTGGATTAGGAAAGGCTTCCTATAAAAGGTGGAATTTCATTTGAGATTTTAAAGAAGCCAGAGAAGTTAGGAGGCAGAGCATTCTAGCTAGAGAAAATGCCTGGAGCTGAGAGATGAAATTATTTGAGGAACAGACAGGTGAGTACCACTCAAAGTGATCAAAGAGTATGTGTCAGGTTATAAAGCATAAGAACTCTGGAATAGTAGGGAGTAGGGCTAGGTTATGAAGGACTTTTGAACATTAGAGGGTTCTTCTACTTCTTTCCTCTATAACATGTATTTCATTTTTTTAAAAAATCTTAGCTATTTTTTTCCCCATGGTCTTTATGAAATCACTTTGGAAAAATAAAATTTCATCTTTAAGTCACTGCTTGCAGTTGTTATAGAGTTACTCACCTCTTCTACTTGGGCATCTCTAGATCTACTATAATTTTTCATACTAGTCAGTGTTTTATTTGATTTACTCCTCTTTCCATCTTTATTTCCTGAATTGAGGCTTTGTACCAAGGCCAGGCTTTGATCCTTTCTTCACTTTTGAGTAGTGTGGTTGGCCCTATTTGGTCCTGAACTGAATAACCTGGTTTCCTGTGTTGACCCCCACCTTTTGGATTAGCTCTCCCCCTCACTTGATTTTTGAGATTTAGATCATTGGATCTTCTGGTCCTTCTATGGTGTTTCTGAACTGAGTCACCTTAGGAGGCAGCTGGGTGGCTCTGTGGATTGAGAGCCAGGTCTAGAGATAGGAGGTCCTAGGTTCAAATCTGGCCTCAGATACTTCCTGTGTGACCCCTGGGCAAGTCACTTAACCCCCATTGCCTAGTCCTTACCACTCTTCTGCCTTAGAACCAATACACAATATTGATTCTAAAATGGAAGGTAAGGGAAGAAAGAAAGGAAGAAAGGAAAGAAGGAAAGAAGGAAGGAATGGAGGGAGGAGGGAAGGAAGGAAGGAAGGAAAGGAAGGAAAGGAAGGAAGGAAGGAAGGAGTCACCTCAGACTCCCTGGGTATGGGAGGTACTGGTCTGAGCATGGCTTTTGTTGCTAAAGTTTCCAGGGGTTTTGAAGGACCTACTCTGGGGCTATATGCTCTCCCTGAGCCTTTCTTGGGGTGGCCTCCATTTTTGTTGTCTTCAGATACAGCCTTGAACACTACAGACATATCTGTCCTATCACCTGAGAGGCTGTGGGGTGGGATTGTCTGTGCTATTGCTAGCTTTACTGGGAGACCTATTTCCTATTGTTCATGGCCTTTTGGCTGACATTTTGTATAGTTCTGGGGGTAGAAGTAGTCACTTATTATGGTTACTCTAGATTTCTTGATCATATGTGGTCTGGTGTGAATTTCCGGTCTTTGCTGGAGTAGGTAGATGGGAGCTGGGCAGACTGCAGCCCATTCTGGTACCCATTTTGGCTGGAATTCTCCACGTAACTACATACTAAAGAAATGCTAAGCATAATAACTTATTGCACATTAACAGAATGCTATAACTAAGATGCAGTAACTCATAACTCATACTCACTGCTTGGGACAGTGGAAAGGGAAAAGGAGCCATTGAGCAGATTCACAATCTGCCTCCCTACACCTCTGCCACTTCTTACATTTGCAATCATGGGGAAATAATTTAAACTCTGGGCCAAGATTTCTTCAACTGTAAAATCAGGTCTGGTCTATGTATCCCCTAAAGCCTTTTTGAAATCTGATTCTATGATTCTATTGTTTCATTCTGTGAGAAAACTGAAAGTTGAACCTCACTGTCCAAACTGCTTGTGTGGAGCATGTCAGTTGTCTAGCCTAGGTCAAATCTTGTTGGTGATTGAGATCTCCAAGAACACTAGGGTATTTTCTGGGGGCTCCTCATTTCTTGCCTTCTAGCTCCCACCAAAAGGGATGTTGAGACTACTCAGAATTCACAAAGTTGCCTCCCAAGTCTGGACATACTTATCTCAGGATATGTACTAATTTGTTCAAGATCAAACACCAAAAAAAGAGGAAACACAAAAGAGGTAGCCCAGCCTGAACCCAGATGCAATTTCAAGTCTAGTCCTTAATCAGATCAAGGTTTAAGAAGTTTTGGACTCTGCTAAATGGAGGCCAGGAAGGGGAGAGATGTAAGTCACTCAGTAAGCACATATGTACCTGAAGTACTGAAGATTTAAAAAAAAAAGGTAAAATACAATCTCTGCTCTCAAGGACATCATAATTTAATGAGGAGATGACATGCAACACTATATACAGGATAACTTGGAGCTAATTAAGGTGGATTGGGGAAAGGCTTCTCCTAGAAGATAGAATTTTATCTGAGATTGGAAGGAAGCCAGGGAAGTCTGGAGGCAAAAAATAGGGAAAGAAAGAATTCAAGATATGGGGAACAGCCAGTGAAAATGTCCAGTCTGGAGATGGATTGCTTTATGTGAAGAATAACAAGGAGGCTAATGCCACTGGATCACAGAGTAAATGGAAGGGTTGTAAGGTATAAGAAGATTAGAAAGGTAGGAAGGGACCAGGTTGTGGAAAACTTTAAGTGTCAAACAAAGGATCTTATATTTGATTCTAAAGGTGATAAGGAGCCATTAAAGGTATTTATTGAATAGAGGGAAAGTGGTGTGACATGATCAGAAATACACTGTAGAAAGATTAATTTGACAATTTAGTGGAGGATGGATTGGAAAGTGGAGAGGTTTGAATTAGGAAGACCAACTAGAAGGAAACTCAGAAGTTCAGGTATAGGTGAGGGTCTGTATGTACCAGCATCATGGCAGTGCCAAGGAGAGAAGTGAATACCTTTAAGAAGTGTTACAGAGGTGAAATTGATCAGCCTTGGTAACAGATTGGAGATGAACAGAGAGAGTGGAGAGTAGAGGATGACATTTAGGTTCCCAGCCTAGGGGACTGGGGAGATGGTGGTATCCTTGACAGTAAAGAGGATGCTCAGAAGGGGAAGTATTTGAGGGGAAAGGTAATGAGTACAATTTTGGACATGTTGAGTCTAAGATAGCTATGAGACATCTAATTTGTGATATGTAATAGGTAGTTGGAGAGAGGATTCTGAAGGTTATGAGAGTGCTAGAAAAAGAAATCGGAGAATTTTCAATATAGAAATGACAGTTAAGACCATGGGAGTTGATGAGATTATAGAGTGAAATAATATGCAAGGAGAAGAGAAGGTGTCTATTCTGGGACAGGGCTCTGGGGAACAATTATAGTAGGAGGTGTGTTCTAGATGAAGATCCAGCAAAGGAGACTGAGAAAGGAGAGTCAGAAAGGTGGGAGGAGAAACGTTCCTCTTGGAAGCAGCTAGAAACAATCCTGATACAATTTGAAGTTGTAAAGGAAGAGACAAATTGAGTGTCTATTTGTTGTCTTTTTCACAAACACTGAATTATCAGTTCTTCTGACTTTGTAATCAATAAAGGGACTCTGTCATCTCAAAATAAAAATCCTTTACTTCTGAATTATAAATAGGGGGAAGCACGCTGTACTACAAAGCTCCCACGATTGGGATGACAACTCTCATCCTCTCCTCTATCAAAATAGTCCCTCAGGTACAATTCAACTCTGGTAAAACTTCGTTCATCTGTTGCAGAGTGAAATCCATTAAGACAAATCAAGAATTTTTTCATCTGCTTTACTTTTTGGCACAGACACCTCTCAGTACATGCTTGGATAATAAGTCCCTTTTCTCATGCCTTGTGTGTGATCTGGCTCCTTCTATCCGAGAGGTTTGTATTGTACTTCCATGGTAATATTGCTTCAGTTTCTTCCTCTATCTTCACTCAAATGTTTGCAACTATGCTTTTGCCCAGGAGTTCCTGGAATTTGTTCTGTGAGCATATCTTTTAAAATATGTAGTGTCCTAATTTCCATCTATTCTGTTTCTTAAGAATAAAATATATGCTTCTAGAGCCACATTCCTATCACTAGCCTAAATGGTAATTCTAAGGGGTCTTTGGAATTAATTTTAAGCCTAATCCCACAGGATTCGGTAATTTCTCTAAAGATGAATTTGCTACTTTGTCTCTAGTAAATTTTTTTTTCTTATTGCCTGTAGAGGTTATGTCCTGAAAGGAGCTGGGTCAAAGTTAAAGGATGAGGCCTTTGTTCTGGCACAGAAGATATCTATCTGAGGAGATCAAGTTCTTTATTTGTTACCAGTTTGAGAAAGATAGTTTATATTCCCAACCTTTTTTTTTCCTTTTTTTACAAGCAGTTGATATTCTCTTGGAGTAGGCCTTTTAAAAGGTAAGCTAGATCTTTTTGTTATAGCAAAGAACTGGAAACTAAGAGAGGGAATGCCCAACATTTAGGGAATGGCAGAACAAATTATGGTATATGAACATAATGGAATATTATTGCATCATAAGAAATGATGAAAAAAAATGTCAGAGAAATTTGGAAAGACTCACTTGAACAGCTGAATGAAGTGAGTTTGTATAATATCATTGCTATTGTAAGAAATCAACTTTGAAAGACTTAAGAACTCTGAACAATGCAATAGCCATCTACAATTCCAGTGGATCAATAAAGAAGCATTCTACACACCTATCAACAGCCTAGTGATTGCTTCAAGATGCTGCATAAGATATAGTTTCAGATATGGCTAATATGGGGATATTTTTGGCTTGATTATACATATGTTATTTGTTGGGGTTTTTTTTTTTAACTTTAGAGGGTCTGGGATGAGGTGCTAAGGAATAGGGTAGGTAAGAAAATGAAGAGGAAGAAAAGAGAGTCATCAAAACATAGAGAAGGAAGGCCAAAATGAATCACAAACATGGCAGCTTTGAAAGTTGTGTTGAACTTAAAATAAAATCAAATTACATATGGATTTACCATTTCATGTATAATCTCATTTTTCTCTTCTACATTTAAATGCTAATTTTATTTTATGTTTGTTAAGTTTAGAATTTAATTCTTTTAAAATAAAGGTTAAGCTAAATTTTTTTTTTGTTACAGCCAAGAACTTAAAATTAAAGTGGTATTTATTAATTGGGAAATGGCTGAACAAATTATGGGAATTATTTCAGCATAAGCTGAAAGAGAAATGGGAAAGACTTGTATGAACTGGTTTAGAGTTAAATGAACAGAACAAGGAGAATATAATAATAACAAACTTGTCAAGACAAACAATTTTAAACTATTTAGAAGTGCTTTGGAACTCATATCAATTCAGAGACCAAATAACATCTCTAGAGGGCAAACCAGTGATGAAACACATTGAGGGTAATGAATTTAAGATGCAGAATAAGACATTCAGTTCATATATGGCCCATGTGGAACTGTTTCATGACTTTCTTCAACTGTGTTCGACAGCAAGGGAAAGGAGTGAGAAAGGCAAATGGTAAGAGTAATCCAAGGTTGGGGTTTGCCAAGGAATAGATAATAGGACAAAGAGGGCAAGGAACTAAAATAGAGAGAATGGTATAGAGTTCAATAAATTTAGCAGGAGATCAAAATAGGGAGGGGAGGAAAGTGTAACCAGTGTAGGGGTGATGGTCTGGAAAAGAACTGAGAGGTGAAGGAATTGTAGGTCACAGTCAAGATGAAGAACAGGATTAAGTGTGATAAGGCAAAGGCTGATTAGCCCATTTAAATCCACACTTAGCTTACTTGCTACACTTACTACATCATTGCAATGGCAGAAATGAAGGAGAAAGGGAGGCCTTACTGCCAGTTAAATACCAATAGTGATCTTGCCAACCTGGGGACTCAGGTGAGATTATAGGGAATTCTGGGAAATACCAAGGACTTCTGGGAATTGAAGTCTGGGGTTTAAAATCTCCATTTTTTACATTTCCCTCGAGGCCCAAGGAAGACTAGTCTCTCCGATGGGTCTTGTAAACATACCAACTTTGAAATTACAATAATTTGAGGATAAGAGGGAAAGAGAACAAAACCAATAATTGCTAGGTGCATTGACAAAAAGCCAGTTAGGGGGCAGTCTCCTTTGGCATAAGAGTATACATACAAAACAATGCATTCAGACCCCACACAGTTCAAATCACCACATCCCAAAGTTCACTCTGGATCTTCTGGTGCAGCATGTTGTCTGTGGAGGCATCTTCATGGTGTCTTCTCCAAAGAGTTCACTTTCTGGATTCAGAGAGGTAGCATGTTTCTTAAACTAAAATTACTCTCAAAAGGAATTTAAACTTTGCAATTTAAAATAATAATAATTTATTCATTTCCCCCCTGAAGAGGGTGATTGAAAAACACAGGGAACATTTAGGGACGCATGGCTGGGTTATGAGGTATATGAATCAATTGGCAAGAGAAATCAAAAACATCAAAAAAAGTCCAAATAAAAAAAGATAATTTCTGGATGAAATATAGACTATCAAAGTCTTATGTTTAAAAATTCTAAGTAAAGGAAAAATAAATCCATATCAGGCCCTTGAATCAGGGCCCAATTAAAATGATATAAGCAATGAAGCATTTACCCAGTCAGTAACCAGGACTACAGAAAGTTTGCCACACCATGAAAGACAGAATAGGGACTAGAATTTTGGAGCCAGCCAGGAGCCAAATTTGATATACTTGGTAGAATGTGAGACAAGGAAGACCTGCCTTTAACACATTTTTAAATAGCCCCAACCTTGAACCCCAAACATGTTCAAGTCCTCTTGTCATGGCTCAAAATTTTCATTAATCCCATCAGGATTGGTTGTTCTCTTTGACCTTGTGCTCAATTGGCACCGTGCAGTTTAGCTTTGTGCTTCTTTGGCACTGTGCAGTGGCTCTTTTTGTATTCTCTTGTTCTGGAATCAGACAGAATCATTAAGCAAAGTCCCATAAATTTTTTTTAAAACAATCAGTGGCATTATTTTTATAGTCTCAAGCTTTTGGGTATGCATTGATATTATAGCAAAATATTTTAAACTTATATTAATGCAAAATCAAAAAAGTTAAAGAAAATCTTAATACTGGTGACATGTGCTTCAAATACAAAAGAAGAGAAAAAATAAAAAACTGAAATAGTATATTGCACATGCAAGAAAAATATAATAATAAAAGTTTTAAAAATTCAAAAACATAGCTTATAATCATTGACATGTTGTGTCAGCCATGTGAGTACAAAATGATTTTCACAAAGTAACAGATTTTTATAAAGAACAATAGTACAACAGGTAATACACATTCAAAAAGTATCAAAATCCCCAAAATTCACAATAGCCCACTTAATTACAATAGCAAACAAATCCACTATCATATTTCTCATAAGTTTCTATATGACATAAAAAACCTATTAACTGATGGATATTTGTTACAGTTTTTACAGGTATATCAATATTTAAACCTTGGCTGAGATATTTAAAAACAAAGTAAAACTTTTTTGGGTCTAGAACATCATCAAGAAATCTAGAGATCATTCTGGTGAAAGGGTAAAGTGAGTTGAAGAATTATAAATGAGAGATGCTCCTCTTTTGGGAGCCATCCAGGGATACCATGCCCTGGGATTAACTCCCCAGCTCTTTTGGTATGAGTCTGATGTCCCATCCATTCACATTTTTATAAATGTGGAAGGTGAGGATTATAATTGTATTTCACTTCAGCTATTAAAATGGACCTTACCTCTGGTAAGAGGCAGGCAAAATGATCAGTTGTTGAAAAAAAAAAATCTAAAAATCATGTCTAAAGACCCCTTAAAATCAATTTGAGATATTTAGCTCATTAAATTTTACAAAGGTTGTTATACAATTGTAACCAGTTTTGATGAAGTCCTTCCATCCTCTATTTGACAATTTACAAAGCCAAAATAGAAAAGGCTGGTTTTTATATATGGGCTTATTCAATAATATTTGTTCAGTATAGTAGTAGTAGTCTCTCAGTAACCGAGGATGACGATTGTCTTTGTGCGTTTTCATCTATGATAGATGAGTGTGCATAAAGACATTTGTGCGTGAAGGAGATTTAAGTGGAAAAGTCAATGCACAGAGACAGACCCACTCGCTCAGCGTTGGAAGCCTGGGTCCAGTGGCACGAAAAGTCGTTACACCTGAAGACTTCCTCAGCTGCATTGGATGGCTGTGTTGTCCTTTGTGCTCCAACACGCCCTGAGCACTCCGCAGTGCTTTGCTGCGTCACCCTCTCAGCCATTGAACCTTCTTATTGGTTTCTTCCTTCTGTTCAGCCGAAGTAGTCTTCACATGCTGGGTGATAAAGGTCCAGGTTCACCAGGGGTCTACAACCCGATGGCTACCCTCTCAAGGTTTAGCCAGCCTGTAGAAGCTGTTGCCCGGGGTGTAGCCGCTGCCGCATGCTAGCAGCTACTAGGAGCCACAAGTGAGAGCTGGGTGTCAGGTGGGGGTCAGAGGCTGGAGAGCTGCCCTAGGAGGGCACGATAAGCCCTCCATACCAGAGATACTACCCCTCCCTGAACACCCCATATACCCACTCAAGATGTAGTGTAGGTAAAATTGAATGGGCCTTTCAGCCCTTCTAGGCACGTGCTTTCTTGTTTTGTGTTTTCTTTATTTCTTAATCTTTAATAAACCTCATGAAATTATAATACTTTTTATTACTTAGAAACTAAATTTTCATCTTAACAATTCCTCATCCTAAGTCCCTCAAAATTGTCCTGGATCATTTCATTGCTGAGAGTAGCTAAGTCCATCACAGCTGATCATCCCCATAGTATTGCTGTTCCTGTGCACAATGTTCTCCTGGCTCTGCTTATCTCAACAGAATATAACAGTAGTTAAAACTCAGTACATTAAACTGATTCAGTGTAACAGAATTGAACACATTAATATATATACTTAAAACCAACAAAATTAAATCTTAAACAAAACAATCAAAAAATGCAATAAAATACAGAGATGTTAATAAAACATTGGAGTCTGAAAAGCCTTAAAAATATAACCTGCGGTCTCTTTAAAGTTAATTTTTTTTTTGTTTTTTGTTTTTTTATCTGTTGAGATGCCTTTTGTCAGTACTGTGGTGGGATTTTCCATAGCAAGAAGAACATGGGTTTTAGGAATCTCAAATTGGGCAGGCCCAATGGCAGAGAGTTGCAGGGAGAGGAATTTCTCCCCTGAATCACAGGTAAATTAAGTAAAAGGATGAGTGCACTCAAAATATATCCTTTAAAATAGGCAACACACTCTTCTCTCATAGAAAACGCCATACTTTTAATCAACTTCCTGTTTGGAAAAGTCTCTTCCTTCTTCTTGTTCCCCACCCTGAGGTTCCCTGCCATGTGGAGGCTAATTGTTGCCTAAGGAAAGAACCCCCTCCTCCCCCTTTTTACCAGCTGTTTTGTGATTCTGAAGACACAGGCAGCTACCAGCAGCCTGGTCCTGGGGCTGGCCTGGGGGCGATCTGGCTTGGAGGCTGGAGATCAGCCGGGCTGGGGCCAGGGCCAGGGCCAGGGCCAGGGTTGAGACTGGGGCAGGAGAGCAATCTGGGTCAAGCAGGTTGAGTGGATGGCCGGAAGCAATCATGGATAGCAGGAGGCGGGAGCAGGCAGCAAGAGCGAGCTGAATCAAGAGAGCCTTGGCAGGAGAAACATGGCTTAAAAAAATTATGTAGGCTATCTTAAAAAAATTGAGAAGTTCTCATCTGACTTATAATTATAACTGACTTATAAATTAGTATCTAGTAATAAAAATATTATATTTTTATGAGGTTTATTAAGGATTATTAGAAATCAAGGAATAAAGAAGATACAAAATAAAAACCCACGTGCCCATGGCTGATTAGTCCATTTAAATCCACACTTAGCTTACTTGCTACACTTGCTACATCATTGCAATGGCAGAAAAGAAGGAGCGAGGGAGGCGTTACTGCCAGTTGAATATCATTAGTGATCTTGCCAAACTGGGGACTCAGGTGAGATTATAGGGAATTCTGGGAAATACCAAGGACTTCTGGGGATTGAAGTTTGGGGTTCAAAATCTCCATTTTTACATTTGGAAGAGTAACTTCCTTCTTCCCTTCTAGGTAAAACTAGGTAAAACGCTAGTTTCCCCAGCCACATGGAGAGGGAGTTAGGAGGCTAATTGTTGCCTAAGGAAAATAGACCCCAGTTTTTACCTGTTGCCTGGAGAGCAGCTCCAAGAGCTCCTACCATCTCAAGAGCAGTAATCAGCAGCCCAGCAGGATCAGCAACAGCAGTCAGGGTCAGGGTGGAGGCTGATTCAGGAGCAGGAGTAGGAGCAGGGCCAGAGATAAGGAGGAGGATTGCCAGAGGAAGTGGGAACTGAATTCAAGTCTTCCTAGCTCCAAGGCTAGGAAATATATCCAATATACCATACTGACTTTCATTTTCTAAAGAGGCTCTGCAAAACTAGCCCTTGCTGTTTGAACGTTCTAGGCAAATTTTCTCTGGCTAATCCAACACTTTTCATCAATCTATCCTCATGTTTTTCCAGGATCTTCTCAAACAACGAGGTCATTAAAGTATGCCCACATTTGCTTTGAGTTCATATCTTTAAATACTTTATTATTAGTCTTTGGAAAGTGGCAGATACCCCTAAGATGCCCTTGGGTATGTGCTTAAATTGGGACAATCCATCTGGGGAGATATAAACAGTTTTATCTTTCTCTGCCATCATAATTTGATAGTAGTTACTGCCCAAGACTAATATTGAAAACCCAAGGGATAATCTAACTACTTAACAAATAATCCAGGGTATCTTTAATCCTTAGTATAATGTACTGATCCACTTGGATTCTTTTTTTGTTGGCTTTTTTAATTTTTCTTTGGAACCATTACTATGAGCAATATTTATGGGTGGTTAGATTTTAATTATACCATTCACCAACAGGTTTTGAGGTGTCACCTGAGGTTATCCATCACAGACAAAAGAATTTTCCTCTATTGTTCGTGGAACTGTGGTTTCGGTGAAATAGATCCTATGAGTTGCTCTCTGGGCACATCTCATATCTCATTCATGAAATGAGAACATTCCTTTCCTCTTGATGAGCAAAACACCTTCTATTCCCTTGATACTAGAAAATCCACAAAGGCAAACTTCTCTCCATCCACTTAAAAGGTTGAAAAAGTATTAATATTAAGATATTCACTATTGTCACTTGACTTTTCTCCCACATGCCTCTTCACAAGTTGCTTTGGTGATCCAAATAAACAATTATTAAGTCCCAGTTTGTTTGAAGTATTCTTCCAGAATATTGAAAATAGACAATTGGTTCTAGTTAGAATTGACATTCCATTAACACATTATTTGGGGTACTGTGGGATGACAACATGTTAGATCCTTGAAGAGGCCAGATTTCCTCCACATGCTCAAGTTTTAAAAACACACCAGAAAAAATAATAAAGAAAATCAAAGAGAAATAGCACCTCTGTCCAGTGTAGGAGGACACAAAAGGAGTGCCATAATCCTGAAGAAGTTCTGACTGGACACAAAACAAGGTAAGCAGAAGGGAAAGCATGCCAGCAGGTCACAGTAGGAGATGGAGCCAGACCCACATCCAGCCCAGTATCCAGGAGGCCTGTGCCCAACCCACAGCACAAGTAGCCAATGACTGAACAGAACCACAGTAAAAGACCAAGATAAGACTAATGTTCAGGCAGCCCATCATGCAGGTTAATTACATCTGAGCTTTAATAAGAGTCACAGAAGGAGAAAGGGGCAGGGCAATACCTGAGATGTAAACATCTGGAGTCTTACAGGAAGTCTGCTACCAGCATAATCAATAGTATTTGGTTGAGGCTTGTCAGAACCACTGCAAAGATTAGAGCCAATCCTAGGTTTAGGACTCTACAAGGAGAAAAGAGCAGATAACTTGGATTTCCAAGTTGAGGCTATCAAGAGGCTACAAAAAGTCTGTGTACTGAGAAGCCCAAGAGGTAGATACAGAAGAGAGCAACTCAAATCCAACTAAAACTTCAGAGAAAAGAATGTCCTAGACACAGTGACTACAAGTGCTGAAGGAAAATGAAATGAGATGTAAAATGTAATATTATTGATATGGCAGTTAAGGAAGAAACAATGATAAAGAGACTAATAGTGTAGAAGAAACAGTGATAAAGGTTTATCCAAAAATTGAACTTCCTAAAATGACTCCATGATAAAAGAAATATTAAAGTAAAATGATTGAGAAAACAGAATCTGGAAAAAAGGTCATAGAAAGATATATAATAGGAAGACCTAAAAATTAACCCCCTTCCCAAAGATTAAACACTACCAGTTCTTTTGAAACCAGAAGGCAAAAAGAAAATAAAGAATCCACTAATTATTCCTGAAAGAAATATCAAAATGAAAACTCGGCAATGTAAACAAAATCCCGAGCTTTGAGGGCAAGAAAAAATACTGCAATCATTCAAAAAGAATTATAACAGCAAAGAGCCATATATGGCTTGGCAACTGCTATTGTGAAGGAGAGGAGAACTTAGAATCCCATATTCTAAAACTCGTTGGCCCAGGACACATGATCAGGGTTCCACTAATACCTTAGAGGCACAGTCTCCCTTATATTTTATATCATCTTAGTTTCTGGGAGGGAAGGGATATTGGGGTCACAGTTTAGTTCAGTTCTTATATAGCAGTGATAGCAAACCTCCTGCCCCCCTGAGACCTTGTGTTGTGTTCTATCTCCCTCAGATTGAGTGTTGTTGCATGCACTCTACCACCCTGCCTTATCCCACATGGGAGGGAGAAAGCACTCCCATTGGGCTGCTAGCCAGAGGGGCAAGTGAAGAAAAGAATGCCCTTAGTGAGTGTAGAGAGGGGGAGGGGTGTGGCCTGAGTGCTCTGCTCCCTTCTAGTTCTGCTGCCTGTAAGCCACCCATCTTAACCCCTGTGCACTCCCATTGGGCTGCTGGGCAGAGAGGCAGGGGATGTGAAAAAATGTCATTAGGCATGGTGGAGAGGGGGGAAGGGAGCAATTCTGCCCGGATCCCTCTGCCTTTCTAGAAACAAACTCTGGTGGGTGAAGGTAGGCTTGCCCACAGAGAGTGCTCTGCATGCCCTCTCTGGCACATGTGCCATTGGTTCACCATCACAGCATTAGTACCTCCACATACATGCCTAAATCCCACTGGGATAGTATCCCAGACCCTTGCTCCTCAGGACTTTACTTCTGAGCTAGCTGTGACAGCCAGCTTGCATTTCTGTTTTCCTGGATTCCCATTTCTTGATCTCTAAGATTGGAAACTTCCCTGTACCTAGGCAGAAAAGGCAAAACAAAACAAAACAAAAAAACAACCCCAAAAAACTCCAGGCTCATTTCTCAAGGGCATATACCTAAGGGGAAGAGAGGAGATAGTAGCCCTCCAGCCCTTGCTCCTTACTATGTGATATCATCTACTGTGAGTAAAGGAATCCCTTATTCTTATATGAGAATTGCAGAAAAAGGTAATCTGTGCTCAATTGGGCATTTTTAAAGAAATAATTCTGGCTCTATTGCCAATAGAAAAACACTGCACCTAATCATGTGGTAGGCCAATACAGAATGTCCACACATGTCCCAGATCTCCTGTCTCCCAGAAGTAAAACCCCAGGATCTTCCATATCAATTACTTGATTTTAGATCTGGACATGTGCCAAAAGCTCATTACATGAGAAACCTGGATTTTCACCTGCTTTAACAGGTAAGAATTTTGTTTCTGTTTTTTTCCCCTTATTTCTTTTTGCTCTCTTAAGAGCAGGACCCTTATTTTGCTTGTTTATACTCATATTCCTTCAAATGTAATAGAAAAGAATTTGTTTTAATCACCTCCATTGAACTGTTCTGGCTATTGTAGGTTTGACTAAAACTCTATATTATCTGCACTCTGTCTCTTCTACCATTTCTTTAATTTATGAGGCATTTATCAGGTTCCCTTCCCTATAGTAGCTTCTGACTTTGGATAGAAGTATTTCCCCAACAGGTAGGGCTACAGGTTGCATCCCTCCCCTGGGAATTGATCACAGGCTTCAAAAGAAATACTATGACTCCCATTTTTAAAAATTATAAATATATTTTACCAATTACATTGTTAGGGTTAAAATTAATGGTTGGGCTAAATATATAAAAATGTGGTCACTGAAAATATGTTACTCAAGTCAGGATGACTTTTTATGGTAGTTTCTTTACAAAAGGAGAAAGAGTGAAAGTAAGGGAAATGAGAGAGTAGATAATTACAATGGCCTGGTTCAAACCAGGCAGGGCTTCAGAAGCCCCAGCAAAGGGGGCCCAGAGGTAAACTAAGCAAGGGTTCCAGCCACGAGGCCTTCTCCAAAACAGGGGCCTCTCCTGAGGCTTGTTTCTCTAGAAAGTCAGGAAAGAAGTCAACCTTTTCACTCACCCACAAGGTAATTCAAAGGGAGAGATTCAATAACAGTCTCATCAGTTTTCAGATTCTCAGGTCCACAAAGCAGATTCTTTACCTTGAACTTGAACTCCAAACTTGAAAGAACTGCCTCTCACAGGAAGTTGCAACTGCTTTTAAAGATGCTTCTTTGTGTCATTTCCTGTGTGTTCCTTCCACTTTACATGGACCAATTGTAGCTTTAGCTTTGCTTAGGACTGCCCAGAGGGCAGTCAGTTATTTCTGATTTGTTACCCACTTTAGTACATGTGGATCACAGACCTCCCCTACTTAAGGATAAAATGGGGTGTATAAACTTCTGGTGATTAAATCTAAAAATAGGCAGGGGAGAGTTAATCTCATTTTCACAACATGTAATACATTTCCTTATAAGGTTTTCAAAGTTATTCTGGAGCTGGTAAGCACTTTGATCTGGGTTATACATGCATTGTCATGCAAAGTATTTCCCTATTGATCATTTTTGTTACAGAATAATCATATAAAATCAATACCCTGAAACAAAAAAACAAAATAAACTAAAAGTGGAAAATTGTATGCTTTTGATTTGCATTCGGACTTCAACAGTTCTTTCTCTGAAGATGGATGGCGTTCTTCATATGACTCCCATCTTATTTTCCCAAGATTTTAAGTTTTCTGGGCAAGTGGAATTACTATGTGTTATCTTCAAAAAAACCTAAACAATCCCAGACCTGAATTCTTGGATCATTAAAAGTCTTTGAAGAAACTAAAAAAACTGCAATGGAGAGAACATACAATGATATCAGCAAAGTATTATCTGCACTTTGCTACATAAACATAAAAATGACCCATCAGAAATAATTGTCTTTTGTGACTAAGTCTATCAATGTGATAAAACTAAAAGGCTTCTCTTTAATAACACATTGCTGAAACTATAGTGATAAATTGTGACAGCATTTTGGATTTTAATAATAAAAGCTAGCATTTTATGGTGCTTTAAGATTTGCAAAATGCTTTACATATTTGATCACATTTTATTCTCACAACAACCCTGCAAATGCTATTATTATTTTCATTTCACATTTGAGGAAACTGAGAAATGCAGCTATTAGGTTGCTCAGGGTCACAAAGTATCTGAGGTAGGACTCAAGGTTAGGTCTTCTTGATCCTAGCCCAGCATTTTATTCCCTACTGCACTTACTTAAAATCCTATGTTGAACTCTAGTTAGAGATGTAAGGGTGAAGGTCAATTGATTTAATAAATACCCCTAGACCTCATTTAAAGTATCTATCTGTTGAGGACACCTCTGTTAAATCAATCAATTAGCTAAAGACATTAAACTGGGTAGAGAAAAGTCCTTTATCAGTTTGCTGTCTGGAAGCCACAGGATGAAATGGCACTACACAAGAAATGTATTTGGATGGGTTGAAGAGATTCAAGTCATTTCCAATGAGAATTTGGATAAAATAGTAAACCAGTTTGAAACCTGGGATTCCAGTGGTAGGCTATGCTGGAAGAGGTGCATTCAACCAAGTTTCTGAGAAGGAATTGCTTGGTTGGGGAGGAGGCAGAAGGGGAGTTTGTAAATTTTGAAAATTCAGAAGATTTTGGACTTTCTATGGGCAGCTAGGTGGCACAGTAGATAGAGTGCTAGGTGGCATAGTAGACAGAGGCCTGGAATCAAGAAGACCTGAGTTCAGATCCAGCCTCAGACACTTACTAGCTGTGATCCTGGGCAAGTCACTTAACCCTGTTTGCCTCAGTTTCCTCATTTATAAAATGATCTGGAGATGGAAATAGCAAACCACTCCAATATCTTTGCTAAGAAAACTTTCCAAAAGAAGTCACGAAGAGTTAGCTAGGTGGCACAATAGATAGAATGGTAGGCCTGGAGTCAGTAAGATCTAGGTTCAAATCTGGCCCCAGACATTTATTAACTGTATGACCCTGGGTAAGTCACTCAACTCTGTTTCAATTTCTTCATCTGTAAAATGATAGGGAGAAGGTAATAGCAAACCATTTTACAAGTTTTGCATTTTACAAGAAAATCCTAAATGGGATCATGAAGAGTTGAATGTGATTGAAACAACTAAGCAACAACATGACCATTCTTATAGTGTCTATGGAATAGCAGTGGCTGATGGCAGTGTAGACAATGTCGCAGAAACTGAGGACATATTAGACACACTGAGGAAAGGCAGCTTCAGAATTCTACAAGGAGCTAAGCAGAAAGTTATACCATAAATGAGGAGCTTCATGAGGACTCCATGAAGAAAGAAAAAGACTTCCAGTAACTGTTTCAAACGGTTATTTTTCCTTATTTTCCACATAAGTTCTCTAAACATAAACTTAATATCCCCTGAATTGTGCATGCATATATGGTTGTATGTGCCCCAGATTCGGGGCAAATGTTTCAAACTAACTATTTTTACTATGCTACTTGGTAAATACCCATTTCTAAAAGTTAATTTTTCTGGCAATTGACATCAAGTAATAATTAGTAGGGGAAAATATAGGTAGGGGTTTATGATCTATAGCAGTGATGGTGAACCTTTTAGAGACCGAGTGCCCAAACTGCAACCCTCACAACACATGTGAGTCCCTCTTCCCCCTTACCCCAGATGGGAATGAAGAAATGCTCCTATTGAACTACTGGCAGAAGGGCAAGTGCTGTGAGAAATGTCCTCAGGCACAGTGGAAAGTGGGAGGAGAGCAGCCCCCTCTGGCATACTTACCATAGGTTTGCCAGTATAGACCTATTGTATTAGATAACCACTGCTTAGCCATTTAGAGTTACTCTTCTAATCCTGAGGGAGAAAGTAGACAGCTGTAATCTAGTTTGCCAGCATGAATATAGAGTTTCAAGAGGGAGCCCATACCCCATGCTATAGACATGAGATCAATTTAGATTAATTGTTCTTCTAAAACACAAGATGAGAAAACTATGAGTTACATCTGGCTATTTGGAATAAACTATGTAGTATAATACACAAAACATATTGATCATACTTCAAAGGTTCAAGAAATGATACAGCCATATCCCTGATCAACCTAAAAGTATCTATGATTTCACAAAGAACATTAGAAAAAGAAAATAACTTTATGAGGATATTGGAAGAGATTTAACCTCTCCATTTATTTCAATTTCTATTGGAGAGCCTTATTTCTCTGTTGTACATAGAATACCTATGTTACTTGTTCTACTCCTTGAAATCTGAATATTTTGGTCAATCAATAAACAATTAATAAGAAGATTGTTTATTGATTGACCAAAATATTCAGATTTGCTAAGCACAGTATTGTACAGTATTGCCTTCTCCCCACAAGGAAAGAAGTATATAACATCTATACTGCTGTTGTTCTAGACAAAGAATATGATGAAATAGAAATAATGAATTTGACTAAGCTAAGGTTTGAAACAAAACATTATTTTAGCTCATATAACATCCTAACAACAAATACCTATCTAGAGATACTAGTTGATACTGCCTGCAAAATTCAGTGAATCCGTTTGCTCATGTGTATTGTTGACTTAAACATTTTAAAAATTATTCATTTATTTGAATTAAGCATTTGACTAAAGGTGGGGTTGTAAATTATTTGACATTGGAAACTAGTTATTTATTATTCCTAACCAATGATCAGATTGGAATGACTGATCTTGGATTATTATGAAATCCTTAAATGACAACTGAATACATTCAATTTCTTATTTTTATCATATAGATACTTATTTTCCTATTGTTATGGCACAGATTGGAAACTGATAGGCATAGTCCTAAGTTTCTTACTTTTCTCATTTTTTCATTTAATATTGAGAAAGTGAAAAATAAATAGTAGGCTACTTTTCCATTTTTAATTGCTTTAAGACATTGATATATATTAGAAGCATTTGTTCCCAGGTCTAGAATCTCTACTTCAGGACATTGAGATTGCCCTGAAGCTTGCTAGATAAGAAAGACCTCATCAGATACCCCAGACCACCAACTCTGCAATTAAATTTTAGAACCTTCATCCTTGAAGCTATAGATTCCACTCTTTTCTCTTTAGGATAATCTTAAAACAGAAGGGCAAAATACTTGTGCTGGTAACTTTTTTTCTGCTTCAGAATGGTATAAAAACAATACTCTTCATTCAATCTCATCAACATTAAGCCTTTTTGCCTTTCGGGTTTTGAGTGAGCCATTATTATTCTGTAAAATCTCACAATGTTATTGTTTTATTTTTGCAATAGCTAATTAAAGAATAGTTGATGTTTGCTTTGAAAAAATGATACTATGCAATATGAGTGGAAGGTAGTTCTAGTAATTAAAAGTATTTTAAAATATATTATGTGAACTCAATGACTTTTTAAATGTTGTTATATATTTTATTACAGCAGCAAAATAATCCCAGTGTCTTTACTGATTAGTGTAATAATTCACCCCTGCTCTAAGTTGTAAGCATTGAGTTTTCTATGAGAGGTGAAATTTCTTGAGACTATAATCTTGCTTTATTATCTGAACTTAAAAGGTTTTTGCTGACTTATCAGTAATCCATTTAATTTTTTAAACTAGATCTCTGATTTCATCCATCTAAGGAGCTTCTGATTAAGTTCTTCCTTTACCAATATAGGTATGAGGAGTCCTCAAAGGTTAAGGGGCCCACAGCTAATAAGAGGCAGAAGCAGGACTAAAACCTAGGTCTTCTTGACTCTGAGACTTGTTCTTTGTGCTGCTTCCTTGTGCCCTGTTGCTTCCTATCCCAGCAGTCAATTATTACAGTATGATAATATGTACTGCCTAGAGATTTCAAATGCTAACTAAATTAGTTCCAAGTTGAGGTAGATTTTTGGGAAAATTGAGATGGCCTTACGAAGGTGTCAACCTGAAATGATGAGGACTACCAAAATAGTAACAACAGGGTCTTTAATCAAAGTGAGGAAATTGCAATTAGTGGTCACCACATCGCACCAAAAGGGGCAGAGTTTAAATACATTTCAACTGGGAGGGAATCTCATGGAAGACACAGCTTCTTGAGGCTGTTACATTAGTTGTTTTGCATAATAACCAAAAGTTCATATAGAAGGCTCCATATGGGAAGCTATAGGAAGGAATATATAGAAGGGTTAATTTATTTTACAAAATAGCCAGATGCTGGGCAGTGGTAATGTCTTGTCAGAACAGTGGGCTTCAGGTGCAACCAGTTTCTTTTTTAAAACTGGTTTGGATGAGCTCAACTATCCTCAGGCAGTTTGTAGCTCTGGATTTGGGGCAAGGTGCATGAACAAAGGTAATGAAGGGTAAGATGTCCTAACTCATTTCTTTATTGTTTCCTTTGAATAGAAAAGCTTACCACCTGGTAAACTATGAGACTCCTAATGACTTCCAATAAACTTCTGCCATTTACTAAGGATCAAATAGAGTCTAGGGAGTACCTTTACATACTCAGGAGAGGTCAGTCTTTTGAAGCAGCTATACTCTGTCTCTTTCTCCTAGAACCACAGGGCTGTATCCCAGAGCCAGATTTCAGAGTATCCTGAGAGGCTTGTGGATTACTTTTTTTGCTACAGCTATCAATTTTAAGTTCCTGCTAGTTTTGTTCCCCCAAGAAATTTTTAGGACTCCGTTAATAAGCACCCAATACCCTTTAACCAATTAGCATTAGCAACTTTTTACAAAAGAACATTTATTTCAAAAATAATCTAAACAAAGTACAAAAATTTCCCTCAACACTTCAAGACATAATCCCCCTATCCCACCTTGGACTCTAGGGGAGTAGGCTTGAAATTTAGACTAGTTCTTATACCACAGTGGCCCTACCAAATTTATGACCAAATATGGCACAAAATGTTAGATGAACCCTCTTGTATCAAAGTCCAAAAGGCTATTTTCTAAGTTTTTAAAAAATATTTATTTATTTATTCACGTATCCATCAATTAATTAATCAATTTGTTTGTTTATTTATTTATTTTACTCCTTAAAGCATCAATTTGTTGGAAGAGAAACCTAGCTCTTACTTCTGGCATTCTGTGGCTTGCATTCCTAACCTTTTGAAACTCTCAAGATTGAAGACTATATTCCATTCACAAGATACAATTCATGAAGGGATCATCAAGATCCCCCAGAAGTAAATCAGGCAAAGAGATTATAATTCAAATTGACAAACCTTTTTGAATGGTCAAAGAGCTTCTTCTTTGACAGAAGAGAAATGCAACCAATTACAGAATATTCATGTCTACTTTAGTTTTTTTAGAGAACTTTTCTTTATATGTCATCAAGATTCTCCTGGAAGCAATCTCCCTAGCATCCTCTACATGGCGAGGTGACACTTAAGGTGGTAAGGGGGATGTGCCAGATTCCCATTATGCTATAATTTTCAGACACATATGTGCCTTGCCTTACAGATCAGTTTAATATTGTTACAAATATATTCACTTCTCTTCTTTCTGTAAATCCCTCTGATTAGTGAAATTCTGTAAGATTCAATGCAACTTTGTATGTTATAACCCAGAATGTTCCAAAGTTAAAGTCAGAATTCCCTATGCTTAAGAAAGCTGATACAGAGTGAGTGAGCCTTAGTTCATGAATTGACTCAGAGAACCTTCCTGCCCATTTCCAATCTGTCTTTAAAATATTTCCTATTTATGTCTCCTTCTCTCCAGTTACACAGCTGCCGCCCTAGGGTAGGACTTCATCACCTTAACCTCTGGTCTATTACAACGACCTTCTTGTTATTTTGTGTTTCTTCACTCTAAACTATTTTCTACTTAAGTGCCAAAGTGATTTTCCTAAAGTATTCTTTAGGTCTGATCATATTACTTATTAAACTCAATAAGTTTTAGTGACTCCATGATATCTCCAGGATCAATTGGCAGACTTCTTACACTTCTACTCCCACACAGAGAACTAGCTATACTAATTTCTCTTCTTCAAATATAACACTCCATCTCTCAATTTTATATCTTTTCACTGGCTGGCCCCCATTTCTGGAATGATCTTTTTCCTACTTTCACTTCTTAATTTTCCTAGACCCCATTCATGACTCAGATTCAACTCCACTTTCTGCAAGAGGTCTTTCCCATCCTCCCCCCACCCTACTCATGCTTTCCCTTTGACCATTTATACTGTATATAATTTTGTACCTAATTTTTTGCTTCCTGTCTCTCTCATTAGAATGAGCTCCTCAAGAGCAAGGACAATATTTTTGCCTTTCTTTTTATCCCCAGCACAGTACAGTGCTTGGCACAGAGTACAAGCTTAATAAATGCTTGTTGCCTAGTCTGCAGGTGACCCTTATTTTTTTCTATTTCTGTAGTACAAGTTCTAGAGTGAAGTAGATCCATTTCCTCCTAAAGTTCTCATTATTTCTAATCCAATAGCCCACCTTTCCTTATTGGTGTGTAATAATTAAAATAATATTTCTACCCATATATATGTATATATATACATATATATGTGTATATATATATGTATATATATATATAAAGTTTATTGGAAGGGTAGACAACGTTCCTATAAGTAACCTGACTGCATGGTGCCTAGCCTGCCAGTCTCTTCCTCATTCCTTCCTCACCTGCCTGCTCTGCCTCTTCTCATTTCTTCCTTTCAATTCTTCCGCAGTTCTCTCCCAAGCAGCCCCCAACCTTGACTTTTATTGACATACCCAACCAAACGTACGCAGACTCAACCTTGGAATGTTTGATAGACAGGTAAAGCTCCTGAGGAGGGGGAGGGGATAAACTTCATTGACACAGGTGAGAATAAGATGGAAAGTTGAATTTTATCCTTGCATATTTTCCTGCCTTTTTAAGGATGCAACTATTACTGAGGCAAGTCAAAAATTTATTAACTATTCTACTTTTGGCAGAGAGAATTCCTCAGCAGATGTATGGATAACACCCCAATGTTATTATATCATGCTTCTGTATCAATTATGTTGTTCCTCCAAATCTTTTTTTTGCCAAGGTGGTGTGTATAATTTATCTCCCTCTGCCTTTAGGAATACCTGAGGCATCAATTTTACAGATCAAAATTTTAAGGGGATCACAATTTTGCATTTCCACAGCATTTTCACTGTCAATTTCACCCTTGGTCCTTAGGGACAGTAGAATGGCAGTCATTCAGAATCCTTAAGAATAGGATAGCTAAGATACTAGATTAGTACTTGATTTTCCTTTTGCTGTCACGCCCATTGGGAAAGGGAAAGGAAATAAGTATGTATATAAAACACCTACTATATGCCAGCACTCTATCCAGTGTACCACCTAGCTGCCCCTTATTCTTTATATTATATTTATATTTATTATATATATATATATAATTTATATTACATTTATATATGCCAGTCACAGATATAAGCTGGACCCTGCTGTCTTGAATTGCTTAACTTAAATTTCTTACTCAAGGGTTGCCAATCTAATAGAAGAATTGATCTCTATGCCTTTTTTTTTCTTTTAAAAATGCTTACTTTTTCTCTAGTGACAACTCTAAGATAGAAAGTCAAGAGCTAGCTTACTAGAGTTATGTGATTTACTAAGGTCATATAGCTAGGAAGTGTCTGAGAACAGATTTTCCACTGTACCACCCAGCTGCCCCGGTCTCTATGCCTTTTGTGTTCTGTTTTTCCTTTGTCTGATGGATCTCCAAATGAGTTGTCAGAACTCTGTCACTCCAAGGCTCATGATGCCATCCGTTTGCCCCCCTAGCTCCTATTCTGAGAACTCTGAGTACTAACTGTGTGACTGTGGAGGTACTGTGGAGGAGACACTACATAATGCTATAAAAGCTTGAAAGGGGGAAAGATATGAAATCAAAGGGCTAGAAGAAAGCTTATTTATAACCCTTAGGAATAAAGACTAGCTTCTATTAGCCTTACCCATGCAAATGGGCTCATCTATATGTCCAGAAATAGAACTATCAGCCTAGAAGCAAGTATCATAGTGAGAAGGCTTGAAGGAACTGAGACAAAGGAAAACATTACTTTAACTGGAATGAGAGGTCAAATAGAGGTACTCGGATCCAAAGAACAACTCTTTGGTACAGTGGAGAGAGAGCACTGATCTTAGAGGCAGGAAGATGAGTTAAAATCTGAAACTTACTACCTATATAACCCTGGAAAAATCACTTAACCTCTTTATACCTTAGTTTCCTCAACTGTAAAGTGGAGATTATAACAGCATATACCTTGTAGAGTTGTTGGGTGGATCAAAAGAGGCAATATTTATAAAGCACTTAGCATAGTATTTAGCACATAGTAGGTGCTATATAAATATTCCTTTCCACATTTCCCACATTGGTATTGTAATCCACTAAAACCCCAAGCTATTGTTTTTTAGAACATTTGCTGTGTACCCATTCTCCCCATCTTATATTTGTAGTTGTTTTTTTCCATGTAAGTGTAAACTTTACATTAATCTCAATTGAATTAAATCTTATTTAATTTAGCCCAGTACTCTATCTTGTCAAGATCAGTTTGGATTTGATGATCATTCACTGTTAACTATTCCTTCCATCTTTATGTCATTTGCAAATTTGGTAAACATGCTAGATATACTGCAAATTTGGTAAACATGCTAGATATAAGTTGCTGATAAAAATGTTAAATAATAAGGGCTATGTACATATTCTTAGGATATTTCCCTGGAGATCTACTGCTATGCTGCTGTTGTTGAACCATTTACTCTTTCCATCCAGCTCTAAAGTCATTTCTGAATCCATTTGATTTAATAATCATCTAATCTATATCTTTCTATTTTTCCCACAAGAATAGTATAATCAAAATTTTTGGAAAATCTAGGCAAATTTTTAAAATGTCTCTCATTTACTAATTTAGGATATCTTGTCCAAAAAAGGGAATGAGGTCAGCCATGATGTCTCTTTGTATCATCTTGGAGGCAACCCTTTCCATAAGAGCTGATGTGTCTTCTAAGAAGCTTGCCAATGGACATGTCTTCCTCAGAAGGATATCTCATGAAACTGAGGGAGCCCAAAAGGAGAGGGCACCACTGCCCTTTATTTGTGTGTTTGATCCTATTTCCTCCAGTTTCTAATACTTGTAGTTGTGCCAACTGTTATTCATCTTCAATCTCCACATTTTGTCCCGCCTACAAACAAATTCAGGTCTTCTCAATTCTAAAAAAAGCTTCCCTTAATCCTCTTATCATATTCATTATTCAATATTTCCACTTTCCTTAGTTGCTACAATTCCAGGAAAATTTTTCTACAACTTATCTACTTCCTCACTATCATCTCCATTCCTTACTATCCTCTCTCTCCTTAACCTTTTTCAATTTAGTTTATACCTTATGCCTTGGTCTGTGATCTCAGCACCAATTTATTAGTACTTAATAATTTCTAATCTTCCTCCGCTTCTGTAGCTTTTGATGCTGTTAATGTCTGTCCTTCCCACTCTGTACCCCCAAAACAAAGAAACAAGCAACTAGTGTCTTGAGAGACATGATGCTCCCTTGCCTGTCCTCTTTATCCTATGATTGCTTCTTAAGACTTTAACTGTGCTGAACAAAAGAATCCCAGGAACTGAGAATGGTCAAGCTGTTAGAAAGCAATACTACTTCAGCTCTTCCCCATCCAAAAAAGATCTAGGAAGAGCACAAACTGGAGAAGAGATTGTGAAATTCAAGATAAAAAGACAGTGGTTCATTTTTTCTAGCCTAGTGAGCAAGAACAAGAGCCTGCCACAGAACAGTGCTGCCATTCTGACATCAGAGTTGGGTTGCTCCCATCATGGACTAAGTAGGGGATGTGTATGGCTAGAGGGAGGGCTGACTTGTGGTTAGAATATGGTCACAATTAGAGGAGGGATTGAGTCTGAATTTGTATACCTTGCAGGCGGCAGGAACATGTGCTGAAAGCAGCTGTGTTCCTCTGGTCTCAGAGCTGGGTTGTAAATCCAGCAAGGATAAAACAGGGGATCTGTGGCTAGGCTTGGGGTGAGAAGGCTAACCTGTTGCTCTATTCCAGGGAAAGAAGAGGTCATGTGTGGTTCTAGCTCAGACCTTGCTAGAGGCTCTGTACCGGACAAGGTGAAAGAACAAAAGTGAGCAGCAATGATGTGGCACTAAAAAGGAATGGGATGAAAATTAAGTCTGCAAATCTGGGTTGTTTGAGGACAAAGGAGAACATTCAATTTTGTTGTTCTGAACTTGCAAAGGCTTCTAACTAGCAGAAACCTAGTAGAGTTCCATTCAGAGGAGGTCATTTATGTAGTCCTGATCTATACTGAAATTGGGAGCATGCAAGCACTGCCAGGAGGGCAGTGATTAAACTTTGCCCAGATCATACTAGTTAGGGCAAACCAAAAATTTTAATGTCCCTGGCCTGATCTCTCCCCAAGATTTTAGAAGAACAGAGAACTCAGTACCTACAAAAAGCAGAAACAGAACCACAGATAAGACAAAGTAGGACCAAACAAGGCCCTGACATTTCCTATAGAAGTGCACAGTCTGATCCTTATATAAAGTCCAAATTTGGGAAGTAACACTGGGAGAAATGATTAAGTAAAAACAGGCTCTGACAATAAAGAGCTATTATGATGTCTGGGATACTCAAGGCACAAATGCAGAAGAAAAGAACTCCAAAATACCTTACTAGCAAAGCTTAGCCACAGAGTTGATTCGAATTCCTTAAACAAATTAAGCAAAAGCTTTTTTTAAAGAAAAAGTTAAAATGATATTATAAACCAGAGGTTTTTGTGATTTTTTTTTGTTTCCCCGAGCCTTTGGTTATTTGGTTAAGTCTTTGAATCCCTTTTGAGAATACTGTTTTTAAAAAGCATACAATAAAATACATAGGATTAGAAGGGAAACCCATTCCATTGACAGAGGTATATAATATATTACACATATATATCTATCAAAATGTTCAAAAAATACATTAATGGATCCCAGGTTAAGAATTCATTCAGAATAAGAATTCAGAAATGAGAGCACTAAAATAAAGATCGGAAAGTATACTAATAACAATATAAGCAGTGCAAACCTTATCCAAAAAATAGATTCTGAAAATTAGAATGGACCAATCAAATCCATGAAACAGAAATATTAAATCAAAGTCAAAAGGCCAATAAATAGAAAATTTAACATATTTTTATGTTTTGAAAAATGGATCTAGGAAATAATTTGAACAATTATTTAAGGATCACTGGACTTCCTGAAAGCCATGACCAAAAAAGGAAGGAAAGTATTTTCACAGGGCTATTATAGCAAAGTCTCAGGAATGAAGGATAATTGGCCCTTTCTCAAAGAGGAAGCTCTGGGAAGAAATTAACCATGGGAGAAAGGGCCACAGAGGCAGAGGGAGAATGCAGCTGAAGTACAGTGGCAAAGTCAAGGAATAATCAGAGACAAAGAGGAAACAAATGATCACTTTCTGCAGATGACATATGGTTTGCTTAGAGAACCCAAGAGTGTCAGCTAAAATTTTATTTGAAACAAAATTCAGCAAAACTGGAGGATATAAAACAAATCCACAGAAATCAATAACATTTGTATGTTTTATCACCAAAACTCAACAACAAGAAAAATTCCACTTAAAATAACTATAGTATATGTAAAATGCTTTACAGTTTACCTACTAAGACCATACTATTAAGACCTACTGAGACATAGGAACTACATGAATAGAACTACAAAGCACTTTATGAAAATAAAGAATTAAATAACTTTAGGAATAGCAATTGCTCATGGCTAAACAGAGCTAGTAGAATGAGAATGACCATATTACAAAAATTCACTTATTAATTCAGTGCCATGTAATCAAACTACCAAAAGATTGCTTTACAGAGAGAGAAAAAAAGTTCAACAAAATCTATCTGGAGGCCAAGAATCTCAAGGGAGATAAGAAAAACAAGTGGGACAGAAGGGAGCTGAGCAATACCTTATTTTGAACTATTCTAGAAAGTAACAATCATCAAAATAATTTGGTACTGGTAAAACAAAAAAAAGAGATGCAACAGCAACAGATTAGGTATATCATATTCTAGCATTCAATCAAAAATGTACCTAGAGTCCTAGCATTTAATGAGCCCAGAAACTACCACTACTGAGGTAAGATTCATTATTTCACAAAAATCTCTGGAGAAACTAGAAAAGAGTCTGGTAGAAATTTAGTTTTAGACCAGCCTATCACACTCTGTACCAAAATAAGTTCCGAATTGATATATATGCCTTAGATATAAAATATTACATTATGTACAAATTAAAAAATTAAAGAATAAATTATCTTGTAGCTCTATGGATGGGAAAGAATTCATGACAAAACAAGGGGTAGAAAATATCACAGAAGATAATAAAAGAGTTTAACTAGGCACATTTGAAAAGTTTTGTGCACAAATAAAACTGATAAAACTAAAATTGGAAGGGAAATATTGAACCAGGGAAAACACTGTGTAGCAAATTTCTTAAACAAAAGTGTCATTCCCAAGATATATGAATGACAGATTGAAATTTCTAAAACAAGAGCATTCCCCAGTTGATAAATGGTCAAAATATGTGAACAAGCTGTACTTCTCCCTCAAAATGTATGAATAATGCAATGAGATACCTTAGATTTTACTTAACACATCATTTTTTTCATTCTTTTGAGAGAAATAAGGCAAATATTCATAGTTAAGCAAAACAAACTTCCATATTATCCTTGTGCAAAAAATTCTGCACCTTGCATTTATCATATTGCAATACATGGGTAACATGTTTCTTTGTGAATCCTCTGGAATTATGTGATCAGAGTTCTTAAGCCCTTTGAAAGCATTTGTCTTTACAAAGTTGTTACTGTTATTGTATATATTGTTCTCTTGGTTCTATTCACTTTAACTCTGCATGCCTTAAGTCTTCCATGGTTTTCCTGAAACTATTCCTTTCAATGTTCTTATGGCATGTTACATTCATAAGCACTTTCTTGTCATTACATAAAGAACTATTTTAAATATTTTTGTTTATATGGATCCTTTTCTTCTTCCTTTGATCTTTTCATGAATATAGACCTAGTAGTGGTAGTTTCTTTTCTCCCTTGTAGACCTTCTTTTTCTAAGCCCATTCCTAGGAAGATGGTGCAAAAACTAATTCAAGGCCTAAACTTTTATTTTAACTCATAAATCTCCAGAATCAGCCTCCTGTCTATAAAACAGGCTATGGATACAGTGAATAGGGGTTTCTCTTCACATAATATAGATTTAATACATTCATGAGAAGGATGTATACACAATTATCCTAGGGTACATTAAAAATAGCCTTATTACAAAACAGCTATCATAATCTTAAAGACAAGGTGGAAATAATTTGAATAGTTTACAATATCATGGTTCAGATTTCCAGGCAAGAATCACCAAATTTATTAATGAACTATAGTAAGTGTTCTTATTTCACATTTTGATTGTATTCTAAATATTTCTTAACCCATATAAACTTTTTGGATTTTAAACTATGTCATAAGGATGATATTAAAAATTTATTAATTTATTAGTTTAGAGATAAGAAGCTGGCTTGAGAAAGAATTGGAGTTTGAAGCAGAGCTGAGAGCATGTTGATTTCAGATGTTGACAGTTATAACCATTTTTCTGTGTCAATTACTCTCTCTGGCAGTTGGAGTTGGTCTCTGGCAGTTGGCAGAGACACACTCTCAGAGACTCTCTCTCAGGACTGGAGGAGGTAACGTCTTTGCCTCTCTCTCTGTCTGAGGGAAAGATCTGAAGATGCTTAGTGTTTTCCTTTCCCAACTTTGGAAATACTATTGACTATCTATTGTGGTTTTTATAGATTGATTTAACTCTGAGAAGACCAAAGAAAAACCTGGTCTTTGGTTGGGACTCTGAGTCTATTAAGGCTCAGTGTCCTAACTTGATTCTTATTGAGACTCAACCATCTAGCCTTTGCTATTTTATAATTTGAAGGTAAAGTTAAGAATTATAAGGGTAATAGTGGTAGTTTTTATTTAGATAGTATAAATTTGGGTTAGTCAGATCAGGGAGGAGTAGTGTAGCCTGTGAAACACAGGAGAAGTGGTTCCTTGTGGAACCAGGGAGTTTATTTGTGTGGACTTAGAATCCCTTAGAATTAGAAATTCTTTTTTATCCTTATATATTTCAATAAATATTTTATTTTTATAAGAGTCTCTTTAGCATCCTTGCACCTGGCCCTGAAGGGAAGTTCACATTTAATATTCACTTCATCACTGAAGATATATCTATCAAAAGTATCTGAACAGTTTTGAACCTGTATTCGAGAGTTTTTCTATTTTTATGTAGCTCGCCATTGCCATTATTATTTTTTACAGTCTTTAACAGAATTTGCAACTTCTAGTGTCTGCTGTGCTATTTACTGAGTTCAAATGAGCTCTTAACATATTTGACTATATTTAAATATGTATAATTAAATTAATTAGTTAATACTCAAGACAATCATTAGCTAGGGGAAAATACTATTTCTCACATAAATATTTTTACTATGCAATAGTATTAATTCACAAATCATTTATATCAGTCTGATCACTGAGGATCCAATCTCTTATGCATCATATTCTATATATTCCCAAATAATAGTAGCAGTCCTTTATATTTTTCCAAAATAATATTGCAAGAATATTGTAAACATAAACCACTATAAAACAAGTGTGCAAGTAATAAAAATGTAAAACCTAAAACAACTTATTGTCATTGCTCTAATAGCAATAATCTAATTGAATGCATGTACAAATTATCATGAAAAAAATTTCACTAACATATCTCTTCATTTTGGCCATCTAAATTGGTTGTACTCAGAAACTAGAACAGAGTAGTTTTTACTTTTAATCTCATTCTGCAAGGAGATCATCCTCTAGCAATTATATCCATCAAACAAATCAAATGTCATGAAGAATAATTGTCCTCTATTATTAAACCTAATGCAAATCCAAATTTCTTCCTTCCTTTTTTTTAAAAACCTTTACATTATATCTTGGAACCTGTACTGTGTATTGGTTCCAAGGCAGAAGAACAGTAAGGGCTAGGCAAATGGGGGCTAAGTGACTTGCCCAGGGTCACACAGGTAGGAAGTGTCTGAGATCAGATTTGAATCCAGAATCTTGCATCTTTAGGCCTGGATCTCAATCTACTAAACCACCTGGCTGCTCCCACAAATCAAAATACCTAAAGATTCTACTTCCAACATCTATCAAGATACCAACATATGTAAAATTAAGCTTGAAAATCATTAGAAATCTCAACTCTTCCTCTGGGAAAAACTGTCCCTTTAGAGTAAACCTCCTGTCCCAGATAGTCTTTAAAAGGTAAGTTTCTTATGATACATTCTCTTTTGTCACTGGTCTATTCTGTTTAAATCTGTCCTAGATTTTCTCAATTGTCCTTTTGGTTCTGGAATTCTGTATGAACTCTTTGTGAGTTCAGGTCAAGCCTTTACTAGGGATAGGAATTATTTTTCCTTTGTAAATAAGGCACCCCCATTTAAATTCAGCATTTCCAAGTGGAGCTCATCACTTCACACAGTACAGTAATCCTATTTTCCTGGGCAAGTAACAGCTCATTATTCTCTTCTTATCTCAATGAGGCCTAAAAACTTCCTTAAATATAATGCCATTTCTAGGCTTTCTTTTCAATTTTTTTCAGTTCCTTTTCAATGTTTCCTTTCTGAAGATTCTAATGGCTGGTATCAAAGTGAAGACCTTAAGTTAGTTCCTATTCCTGTCTCTCTCTTGCTGTTGGAGGATAAAAAATTAAGCCAAATTGCTTTATGCGAAGATATATTTAAATTATTTTTTGACTGTGAAGAGCATCTATATACATTTCTTACTGTCTTTTAATTCTTAATAACTACATTGTGCTCATTAAAACTATCCTTATTGTTTTAATCCTTTTCCCCCCAGTTCCTAATTCTGATGAACACAGAGTGGATTTCAAGTCAGAGAATTGCATTTCTCTGTATGTTGATCTCACTTTCTTTCTGGTATCTTACATATAATTTCTTCACCTTATTCTTCCCTGTTTTCAAATAAGATTAGGATGGTCCAATTGAATTGTTAGTTCCAGTTTCTTTTTTTCTGTATTGAATCTTTTTATTTTTTAAAATAAGGGATTCCCCCCCCCCCCAAATAGAACCCACGCCACCCATAATTTCCAAACTATGTTTTGGTTCCATATAACTTTTTTTTTTTGCAAATTTCTAGAATTCATTTCATAATATTACAACTGGATGAAGCTTTTGGATTAATAGACACAGTTTCTCTTCCCCCCTTCTTTTCATTTACTCTTTTAGAAATATTAAGAAAATATTTAAAAATCATCCTACTTTAAAATCTAACAATTTTCTTTTAGTAAAGTATATTAAAGGTTAGGAATAAAAGCTAAAGTAGCATTGGGCATGGTGGTGCATTCCTGTAATCCCAGCTACCAGGCAGTCTAAAGCTGGAGTATCTCTTGGACTCAAGGTTTCAGGGCTGCCATGAGGTAAAATAATCTGGTGGCCGTGTGAATTTAAAGCATTACTTTGGTGAACTTCTAGGAAGGGAGGAGGCATCAGGTTGCCTGGGGAGATGCAAAACCAGCCCATATTAGAAAGGGATCAAATCAAAGCTCCCATAGCAATCAGTAGTGGGATCAGGTCTATTCAGTAGCCATTACCTTTCTTACCTAGGCAAGAAAGAGAGAATTACTCTTTAGGAAGGGAAAAAAAAAAGAGGAAGGGAGGAAAAAAGAGAGAGAGAGGACGGGAGAAAGAATGGAAAGCAAGCAAGCAAGCAAGAAAGAAAGAAGGAAGGAAGGAAAACAATGAAGGTTAAGGTATAAGAACATTGTTTATTAGTAGTAACCATACTTAAATTGGAAAATGACTCAATCTAGTTAAGGTCATTCTTTAGGAAAGGCCTAGACTTAAAGTTAAACTAGACTTAAATTGGGAAATACCTCAATTTAGTTAAAGTTAACCTCTAGTTAAGGTCTAGACTTATTTAAGCTGGACAAAGTTAAGGTCAGACTTAAATTGGAAAGTTTCTCAATGTAGTTAAGGTTTTCCTCTTGGTAAAGCCTAGACATAAGGATAAACCAAAAGTTAAGGGCAGACTCAAACTGGAAAATACCTCAGTCTGTTGTTGCTGTTCAGTCTTTGTGACCCTATGAACGATAGCATGCTTGGCCTTTGTAAAAATGGACTTGAATCCAGGACTTCAATCCCCAGAAGTCCTTGGTCCACTTCCCCAGAATGCTTTGTAATATCACTGAATTCTCACCTGGGTCAGGATCAAGAAGGGGCATTTAACCTGATTGGAAAGGCTTTTTTTTCCTTTCCTGTTTCTGCTTGCAAGCAGACGCGGCTCTTTTCATAATGTTGGTGAGGTTGTTTAGGCCCCTGGGCCTAGACACGTGCTTTCTTATCCTGTATTTTCTTTAATCCTTAATCTTCAATAAACCTCTAAAAATAGAATATTCCTTGCAGAGAGAAACTAATTTCTACCTGCCTCAGCTTCCCCAAAATTTTAATCTTTATAGTTGGCGACCTAGCGGGAAAACAAAATAATCTCAATCTTCTGATTCTTTTCCTTACTGATCTTTAGTTCAGCCTTTAATAGCTACTGCCTAGATTTTTTTTAAGCCACATTTCTCCAAGATGCTTTTTTAGAAAACCATCTTGATCAGCTCCTGCCGGCAGCCATCTGCTTCAGACTTCTTGAGCCCTTCCCTCCCACCGGCTCGGCCGCTTCTCCCTGCCTGCATGCATTCCTGCCTGCAGCCCCCTGATCCTGACATCTCTCCGTTCTCACCTGGTGCTCTGGCTCCCGGCCCTGTGTTCCTGTCATTCCTGGCCTACCCCGGTGCTCTCTCTAGTTCACCTGGTCCTTGTTCAACCCAGATACTTGTAGCAGATCGCTCAGGACTCATTTCTACCAGCTGGTAACCAACGGGGATATTGGCTCCACGTGGGCAGATTGGAGTGTAGGAGGGGAGAGAGAAAAGGGAGAGGAGAAGAAAGAGACTTACGAGCAGGAACTTAAAAGCATGGCTATTTTACAGGGATATCTTTTAATTGCATTGATCCTTTTATTGACTTCATCTGCATGTCAGGGAAAAAGATTCAACTTTAACTTTGAAGTTACAAATGGGTGGCTCAGCGAACTGAGAGCCAGGCCTAAAGACATGTGGTCCTGGGTTAAAATCTGGCCTCAGATACTCCCCAGCTGTGGGGCCCTGGATGGGTCCCTTAACCCCCATTGCTTAGCCCTTATCAATTTGCCTTTGGACAATAGACATTTAAATGGATAATTAACAATTTAAAAAACACACCTAAGGAACTTTAAAGAGACTAGAGGTTATAATTTTGAGGCATTTCAAACTCCAATGGTTTATACAAATCCCTGTATTTCTGTTGCATTTTCCTGATTATTTTGTTTAAGATATAACTTTGTGATTTTAAGTTCATCTATTACTGGATTCAATAGTATTCTGTTATACTGTTCATTTTAATGTACTGAGTTTTGACTACTGTTATATTCTGTTGCTTTTCTCCTATAATCATATATTGAACAAATATCATTGTAATTAAGCCCATTATGAAAAAACAGCCTTTCTATTTTGCCTTTGTAAAGTGCCACATAAAGGATAGATGGACTTCTTCAGAACTGGTTACAATTGCTACAACAACCTTTGGAAAATTTAAGATTGCTAAATATCTTAACTGATTTTAAGGGTTTTTCATTTATGATTTTTGGAATATTTTTTTAACAATCTCTGGTCATTTTTGCCTGCCCCTACCACGAGGTAAGGCCCAGAGCTGAAGTAAAATACAATTATAACCCCCAACCTTCCCGCGTTTCTAAATATGTGAATGGAAGTTGGGGCAGTTAATCTCAGGGCATTTGTACCCCTAAATAAGCCTCCAAAAAGGAGCACCCCTTTATTTATACTCTTCAGCTCACTATTTTACTTCCACCAGAATGATATATAGATTTCTTCATGATGTTCTTAACCCAAAAATGAGTTTTACTTTGTTTAAAATATGTTTATTACCAAGGTTGAAAGGTTTGCTATGATTGTAAAAACTTGTGACAAATATCCATCAATTCATAGGTTTTAAAAATGCCATACAGCAACTTATGTTGTGATAATTAAAATGTTTTGGGAGCAAGGGAAATATATAACAATTATGACCGCAGAAATAGGTTTTCTACTGTGTCTTGGTTTTATATAAATATAAGATGGTCGCCAGGGAATATATTCCCAATTTATGAATATGCCCAAGCCAACTGGGTTTTATAGAGAAATTTAATTTATAATACACTGATTAATCAATAGAAAAAGAGAGAAAGTAAGAAAGGAATAAGAATGAATAAATCAGTCAGTTGGTTTTATCATTCACCCAAGATCTCTCTAGGTAAGGCTTCTCATGCCAACCTCAGGCTCCACCTTCAAGAGAGCCTCCTTTCAAGAAATGTTTCCAGAGAATTCTCCTCCTTCAGAGCCAGCCTTCTCTCCTGGTCCTCCAACAGAGCAACCTCCTCAGTCCTCCTTCAGAGCCACCTCGCTCAGAGCAAAACCTCCTCTCCCTCTCCTCAGACCGTGCTATCTTTAAGGAAACCATCTAAGTTCCCTCCCCTCAGTTCTCACATCTACCAATTACTGTCGATGTCTCCCCTGTCCCAATGGTGGTTCTAGTTTAACCCAGGACCACCCAGAGGTCTGTGGCTTTGCACATGTCTGTTGAAGGTCATATTCTCAAATAATTAAATCTTTATCCTTTGCTGCAGCCCTTCCTAAATCCTGTTACTCTAAGTAGGGTGGAAATTGTATTTTCCAAGACCTGGTTCTGTCATTCCAAGTATCTCTATTGTATCAATTCTAAAATCAATCATGACTCAAAGAACTTCCTGTTCTATGCTTAAGCATAGGTCAAAGCCCTTTCCATTGTTTAGCAAAAGGTTTCTGTCCTAAAGTAGTCTTATGTAGGGAGGAGAAGGATCCTCCCATGCCAAGGGGTTTCACATTCCAATAGAGTTCTTACTATCAGTAGGAAATTTTTTCCAATATGAAATTAATCAATGGGGAAATTTCCAACATTCATAAGTCTAAGAAATTTTAAGGTTTACAATGTGAAATATGATAGTGTGTTTGTTTGCTATTGTAATTAATTGGACTATTGAGAATTTTGGGGATTTTGATAACTACATATTTGTACTACTATTCTTTAAAAATGAAAAATGTTACCTTGCTCAATTCATTTGCCTTATACTCACAGTGGAGCATAGCCAGACATGAAGAGGAAATGGATCTCATTTTTGGTGAGAAAGCCTTGTATTCTATATTTTATTAGCTGACACGGAGTGTCAATGATTATAAGCTATATTTTTGAAATTTTTAAAGACTTTTATTATTATATTTTTCTTGCATGTACAATATACTTTTTCAGTTTTTTTATATATTTTCTCTCCTTTTTTATATTTGAAGCACGTCACCAGCATTAAGGTTTTCTTTAACTTTTTGATTTTTTCAGTACTACAAGTTTAAAATACATTTGCCAATGCATGCCCAAAAAGCTAGAACAATATAAAAATGATGCCACTAATTATTTAAAAAAAAACAAATTATGGGACTTGGCTTAATGATTCTGTCTGATTCCAGGACAAGATATACACACAAGAGCCATTTCACAGAGCCAAAGAAAACTGAATCCAGGATGGATTGATGCACTTCTAGGCCAATATAAAGGTCTTGAATCTGGTGTGAAGACTCGAGGTTACTGTGTTTAACATTTGTTACGACATAGGCTTTCCTTGTGTCCACACTCACTCTGAAAATACTCACAGACATCCCCGAAACCTTGGCTCCTACTTGGCTCCTATAATCTGGTCCCTTTTCTACCTTTCATAGTGTGGTACCTTTCTGTAGTCCTGACTACTGACTGGGTAAGTGCGTCATTGCTTAGATCATTTTGATTGGGCCCTGATTCAAGGACCTGTTATAGATTTATTTTCCTTTACTTGGAATTTTTACACATAAGACTTTGATAGTCTATATTTTCAGCCAGACATTTTTCTTTTTTATTTGGATTTTTTTAATGTCTTTTTCACTTCGCTTACCAATTGATTCATATACCTCATACCTTAGCCATGCATCCCCAAGTGATCCTGTTTTTTCAATCACCCTCTTAATGGGGGAATGTAAAAAATATCATTATTTAAATTGCAAAGTTTAAATTCCTTTTTAGAAGAATTTTAGGTAAAGAAAGATGATACCTCTCTGAATCCAGAAACTGAACTGTTGGAGAAGACACCATGAAGAAGCCTCCAGACCACAAGCTGCACAAAAATGAACTTTGGGTGTGGTTGATTGAACATTTATTTGTATGTATACTTTTATGCCAGAAAGGGGACTGCCCCCTAACTGGCTTTTTGTCAATGCGTCCAGCAGGTATTGGTTTTGTTCTTTTCCTCATGCTCAAATTATTGTAATCTTTAAGTTGATTATGTTTTTATGATCCTTTTTGGGGAAACCTTTCCCAATAAGAATCAAACAGGGGAATGTAAAAATGGACTTGAATCCAGGACTTCAATCCCCGAAGTCCTTGGTCCACTTCCCCAGAATGCTTTGTAATATCACTGAATTCTCACCTGGGCCAGGATCAAGAAGGGGTATTTAACCTGATTGGAAAGGCTTTTTTTTTCCCTTTCCTGTTTCCACTTGCAAGCAGACGCGGCTCTTTTCATAATGTTGGTGAGGTTGTTTAGGCCCCTGGGCCTAGACACATGCTTTCTTATCCTGTATTTTCTTTAATCCTTAATCTTCAATAAACCTCTAAAAATAGAATATTCCTTGCAGAGAGAAACTAATTTCTACCTGCCTTAGCTTCCCCAAAATTTTAATCTTTACACCTTCTGTCCTCTACTATCTTCCAAAGTCTGTCTGAGAGACAGTTAGGTGGCTCAGTGGATTGAAAGTGAGATCTAGGGACAGGAGGTCTTAGGTTAAAATCCCTTAAGCCTATTCATCACTTCTACTTCACATTATTAAAGAATGTTATTTAGGACTTACCTATTATATTGTCTGATGCTTTTCCTTTCTTTCTTCAAAGCCTGAATTTTTCAATAAGAAGCTCATCATTTGAGTCACAGTTAGCTCCAGGTCTTATTTTAACTGATTGTATAAAACTTTTCCACCTTTGCCTGCAAAGTATATAATCAATCTGATTTCAATATTGACTATGTGGTGATGTCCATGTGTAGAGCTGTCTTTTGGGTTGTTGAAAAAGAATGTTTGCTATGGCCTGTGAGTTATCTTGACAAATATCTATTAGTCTCTACCCTGCTTCATTTTGTGCAACAAGGTGAAATTTGCCTGTTATTCCAATTATCTTTTGATTTCCTACATTAGCATTACAATCCCCTGTAATGAAAGTGACATTTTTTTTGGTGTTATTTTTAGAAGATATTGTAGGTCTTCAAGGAACTGATCAACTTCTGACACTTTGGCATCAGTGGTTGGAGTATAGACTTGTATTTCCATGATATTGAACAGTTTCTTTGATTTGAACAGATTCCATTCTGTTGTTTTGGAGATTATACTCCAATACTACTTTTTTTCACCCTTTTATTGTATGAGGGCTTACTGAACTTTTTTCAGGGTTGTTCATCCACCTTTGGTGTCTACTTGTCACCCCACTCTCACCTGTGGTTCCAAGAAACTATAGTATGCATGGTGGCCATATCCCAATGAAACCGTCCCAGTAGACGGGCTAAACCAGATTGGGGGTAACTGGCAGGTTGCAAATCCATTGGTGATATTTAGGAGATTGTCTAGGAATGGGTAGATGAGAACAATTTGTTCTGCTAGCTATGAAGATGACTGAATTGGGCATAATGGAGCACCTAGAGTTTGGTCAGACATCAAAGATCCACTCCATCCTGGGACATCACCATTTATCCTGAGTAGATGTTGATGATTCTGGGAGAGAGAGACTTTGTGCAATTCAACCTCACTTAAGACCAATTACATGCAAATCAAGACATTATCCTGTGATGTCATTGGTCCTTTTCAAAAATGAAGGAATGAACAACATTGACTAAGAGGGCTACTTCATTTCTTCTAAGGGATTCTTGCCTACAGAATATATATAGTGATCACTTGAATTAAATTCATCCATTCCCATCCATTTAAGTACAATCTTTCCTCCTCAATAAGTTAAGGTCATCCATCTAATTAAGGTCTATTCTCATGCCTGGAAAGGGTTAAGATTATGAGAAGGAAAAGTCTTTGATTTTACTTCAGTTAATGGAAATATTTGTTGAATTTACCTTTGACCACCTAAAAAGGTTAAGTCGTAAAGGAAAATGATGATCCAATGGTATGCCAAAAATTGTGACTATTTTTCTGTTTGATGAAACAAAATGTTACCTGAACTTTATTCTGAGCAGTCTTAACTGTTTTATCCAATTATGGAATTTTATCTATCATCTGGGAATATCATAATTATTTCTGAAAGTGACTTGTTAAAGAGAGATTTTTAGAGTCAATGGGTGACTGTCCATCTTTGGTAGCTCTTTCTTTTCCCCACCTCTCTTTCTGAGCAAAAATGCTTAGATCAGAATAATCTAATTAATAAACGATATTTCTGGAAGGCTTGTGCCTAAAATACAGAATACAAAATTTTCTTTCACATGACACAAACCATTTTCCAATTTGGTTTCTTACATAAGAAACTAAAACTAAGTGATCTATTCTAATATTTTTCTTTTATTTAATCCCTTTTAGGCAACTTTGCTTTTAATTTACTAGACAATTTAATTGTGATATTATTCTAATTTGTACACTCTGGTAATGCAAATTAATTCTTTGAAAAAAGTGAAGTGCTTTTTTCTTAAAAAGCATTCTACTTATCTTTTTCTTAAGGCATCCCCTTTTTTCAATTCTTTTACCTAAAAGTTAAAAAAATAAGCTCCATTCTACAAGTTGATGAGAAAAAAAAGGTAAAAAACAATAATACTTTTTGGGTAGAGTTCTTAAGACAATGCTGAGAGTTATAAAACTATTTCAGAGTATTTTTTTTCCTTTCTATTTTTTTGAATTGTTAAGAGTTTAAAAAAAATTTAAAGCTGATTTTCAAGGGGCATGGTGGTTTATTTCTGTAATCTCTACAATCAGGGCAAGGAAGACTGATGAAACTAAGGTCTTAAGCTCAGGAGTTCTGGCTACAGGAGAGTTGAAGATAATTCAGTGTCTATACTAAGTCTGGTACCAGTATGGTGAGACCCTGTGAGTGAAAAGTCATTAGGCTTCCCAGGGAGGGGAAAACAGCACCAAGTCTAGTGGCTTGTGTATTTTTTTCCTGGTAAAAATAGGGGGAAGAGTCTCAAAAAGATCAAACCCCTTATAATTTGACTTTCATTTCTCTTAGGGCTAAGCATATTTTTACAGAAAAAAAATTATGGGAACACAAAGGGTAAGATAAGCATTTCTTTCAGGGGAAGACAAACATACATCTATACACACTAACAATTCTTTGTTTAGTTATTTCAGTTAACTCTAAATCTTTGTGACTCTTAGGGTTTTCTTGGCAAAGATACTGGTGTGGTTTGACATTTCCTTCTTCAGTTTATTTTACAGGTGATGAAACCGAGGTAGACAGGGTTAAGTGACTTGCCCAGAGTTACCCAGTTAGTATATGAGGCCAGATTTGAAGGTAGGAAGATGAATCTTCCTGGTTCTGGACCCAGCACTCTATCTACTGTGCCACCTCTCTGCCCCCCAAAATCTTTTGTTACTATTATTTTTTCTTTTCCTATTAGCTTCTTTGGCTTCCTTTAAGTCCCAACTAAAATCCTGTCTTCTATAGGAAATCTTTCCCAGCTCCCCTTTATTGTAGGTGTCTTCCATCCCTGAACTATTTCCTTTTACTCCTGTATACAGCTTGTTTGTACATATTTGTTTGCTTGCTTGATGTCTCCTCCATTATATTGTAAATTCCTTAAGGACAGGGATTATCTTTTGCTTCTTTTTGTGTCCCCAGCACTTAGCACAATGAGTGGCACATAATAGGTGCTTAATAAATGTTTTTGACTGATTTCTACTTTAGATTAAAAGATGTTCCTTTTGAAAACTTTATACCTATTCAATTTGCCTGAGAAAGTATAAATTTTCTTGACTAAAATGAGTGAAATGCAATTGATTTCTAGAACAGACATTTCAGAGGTTCTCTATCCTACTCTACAGGTTATTCCAACTATTGCTCCTGGTCATTTTATTCTGATTTTGCCTCAATAGTAGGAATCCAGTCTCAAAGTTCACTGATCTGCAGGAGTCTGATTTCAGTTTCACCTACTCAGAAAAGTCAGCCTTAGATCTCACTGACCAAAAATATCTGAATCTAGGCTTTGTGACTTGGAAAAGGTTTAAATTTGCCTAATTATAATAGTTAGCATTTATTTAGCAACTACTCTGTGCCAGGCATTGTGCTGTTTTATGAATATTATCTCATTCAATTCTTACCTTGGAAATAGGTGCTAGTATTATTACCATTTTATAGCTGAATAACTAAGGCAAAGAGTATTGAGACATTCAAAGTCATGTAGCTAGTGAGGGTCTGAGGCAGGGTTTGAACACAGGTGTTCCCAACTCCATGTTCAGTGCTCTATCTGTGGTGCCACTTATTTTTGCAGTGAGTATTACTGGTCTGCTGCATTTTCTTGCAGCTCTCAACCAGTTTTGTCTAGACAATTTTATGATGCATTCTTACCTATAACATTCTATATTAGAAGAGAACAAGTCTAAAGAAGTAACCAACAAACACTGTTAAGGAGAATGTCAAACTTTTCAGTTATAGGTCATTTGGGAAACCCTGAACATAGAATTATGAGATTTATTGACTTTCTAACGAAGCTGGGAACAATACAGTTCCAACAGGCCATTAGTCCCAGACTTTATCTTTAATTTTTTTTAATCTGATTTTATTTCCTCTCTAATTACATGTAAAAACAATTTCCAACATTTTCCAAAGACTATTGAGTCTTGAATTCTTTTCCTCCCTTCCCACTCCACTGAGATGGCAAGCAATCTCATACAGATTTTGCATGTGCAATCACATAAAACATTTTCCATTATTAATCCTTTAGTGGAAGGAAATTTGAATAAAAATATTAAGAAAGAAAATGAAAAAGGTTTTCTTTGGTCTGGATTCAGATTCTGTTAGTTCTTTTTTCTCTGGAAGCAGATGATATTTTTTATCATGAGTCTTTTGGAATAATTTTAGATCATTGTGTTGTTGAAATTAGCCAAGAAATTCACAGTTGTTCATTGTATAGTACTCCTGTCACTTTGTACAATATTCTCCTGTTTCTGTCTATTTCTCTCTGTTTCAGTTTGTATAAGTCTTTCCAGGTTTTTCTGAGATTCTTCTGCTTGTCATTTCTTACATCATAATAGTATTCCATTACAGTCATATACTTACTCAGATATTCCCCAATTAATGGGTATCGCCTCACTTTCCAATTCTTTGCCCCCACAAAAAGAGTTGCTTTAAATATTTTTGTGTAGATAGGTCCTTTACCTTTTTTTTTTAGTCTTTTTTTTAGTCTTTTTGGGATACAAACCCAGTAAGGCTAGGTCAAAGGGTATATACTGTTTTATAGTCTTTGGGGCATAAGTCCAATTTGCTCTCCAGAATGATTGACACAATTTCTCCAACAGTGGGTTAATGTCCCACATCCTCTCCAAGTTTGTCCTTTTTCCTTTTCTGTCACAATAGCCAGTCTGACTAATGAAGAATGGTACTCTCAGAGCTGTTTTCATTTGCATTTCTCTAAGTAATAGTGATTTGTTGCATTTTTTGTATGATTATAGAGAGCTTTAATTACTTTTTCTGAAAACTGCCTGTTTTCAGAAATTGATAAATGATCCTTCGATCATTTATCAATTGGGTAATTACTTACATTCTAATGCATTTGACTCATTTTGCTATGTGTTTGAGAAGTGAGGCCTTTATTAGAGAGACTTGTAAAAAAGTTGGCAGCATTATGATTTCTGTGTATTATCCTCCATCCTATTTCCCTTTGTTTAGTTTCTGACCACCACTTCCCCCAATTTACCCCTATTTTTTTTATCCCCTACTCCTCGTTATCCTGTAGGGTAAGATATATTTCTATTCCCAATTGATCGTATGTGTTCTTTCCTTATTGAGCCAATTCCAAGGAGAGTAAGGCTCACGTACTCCCCTCCCTACCTCTCCCATCTTCCCCTCCACTGTAAAAACTCTTTCATGTGAGATAACTTACCTCATTCTATTCCCCCGCCTTCTTTTTTCTTTTTTAAATTTTATTTTATTTGGTCAATTTCAAACATTATTCCTTGGTTACAAAAATCATATTCTATTCCTTCCCTCTCCCTCCCTTTCCTGTTGGTGACGCACAATTCCACTGGGTATTATGTGTCCTTGATCAGAACCTATTTCCATGCTGCTGATATTTGCACTAGGATGTTCTTTTAGTGTCTATATCTCCAATCATATCCCACTTGACCCATGTAATCAAGCAGTTGTTTTTCTTCTGTGTTTCTACTCCCACAGTTTTTCCTCTGAATGTGAATAATATTCTTTCTCATACATCCTCCTGGGTTGTTCAGGATCACTGCATTGCCACTAATGGAGAAGTCCATTACATTTGATTGTACCACAGTGTATCAGTCTCTGAACAATGTTCTCCTGGTTCTGCTCCTTTCACTCTACATCACTTCCTGGAGGTTGTTCCAGTTCCCATGGAATTCCTCCACTTTATTATTCCTTTGAGCACAATAGGATTCCATCACCAAAATATACCACAATTTGTTCAGCCATTCCCCAGTTGAAGGGCATCCCCACATTTTCCAATTTTTTGCCACCACAAAGAGTGCAGGTATGAATATTCTTATACAAGTCTTTTTCCTTATTATCTCTTTGGGGTACAAGCCCAGTAGTGCTATGGCTGGATCAAGGGGTGGACAGTCTTTTAGCACCCTTTGGGCATAGTTCCAAATTGCCCTCCAAAATGGTTGGATCAATTCACAACTCCACCAGCAATGAATTAATGTCCCTGCCATGAGAGCGAATCTGCTAAGTGTGAGGTGATCTCTTAGAGTTGTTTTGATTTGCATTTCTCTGATAATAAGAGATTTAGAACACTTTTTCATGTGCTTATTAATAGTTTTGATTTCTTTGACTGAAAATTGCCATTCATGTCCCTTGTCCATTTATCAATTGGAGAATGGCTTGATTTTTTGTACAATTGATTTAGCTCTTTGTAAATCTGAGTAATTAGACCTTTGTCAGAGGTTTTTGTTATGAAGATTGTTTCCCAATTTTTTACTTCCCTTCTAATTTTGGTTGCATTGATTTTGTTTGTACAAACCCTTTTTAATTTGATGTAATCAAAATTATTTTTTTTTTGCATTTTGTGACTTTTTCTAAGTCTTGCTTGGTTCTAAAATCTTTCCTTTCCCAAAGGTCTGATATGTATACTATTCTGTGTTCACATAATAAACATAATAGTTTCCTTCTTTATGTTCAAGTTTTTCACCCATTCTGAGTTTATCTTGGTGTAGGGTGTGAGGTGTTGATCCAAACCTAATCTCTCCCACACTGTCCTTCCATTTTCCCAGCAGTTTTTTATTAAATAGTGCATTTTTGTCCCAAAAGCTGGGATCCTTGGGCTTGTCATAGACTGTCTTGCTGAGGTCACTTACCCCAAGTCTATTCCACTGATCCTCCTTTCTGTCTTAGCCAGCACCATATTGTTTTGATCACCACTGCTTTTTAGTATAGTTTGAGATCTGGTACTGCAAGGCTACCTTCCTTTGCATGCTTTTTCATTATTTCCCTGGATATCCTTGATCTTTTGTTCTTCCAAATGAACTTTGTTATATTTTTTTCTAATTCAATAAAAAAGTTTTTTGGTAGTTCCATGGGTATGACACTAAATAAGTAAATAAATTTGGGTAGGATGGTCATTTTTATTATGTTAGCTCGTTCTACCCATGAGCAGTTAATGTTTTTCCAATTGTTTAGATCTAGTTTTAGCTGTGTGGAAAGTGTTTTGTAGTTGTGTTCATATAGTTCCTGTGTTTGTCTCAGCAGATAGATCCCTAAGTATTTTATATTGTCTAGAGTGATTTTAAATGGAATTTCTCTTTCTAATTCTTGCTGCTGAGACGTGTTGGAGATATATAGAAATACTGATGACTTATGTGGGTTTATTTTGTATCCTGCAACTTTGCTAAAGTTGTTGATTATTTCCACTAGCTTTTTAGTTGATTCTCTAGAATTCTTTAAGTTGACCATCATATCATCTGCAAAGAGTGATAGCGTGGTCTCCTCATTACCTATTTTAATACATTAAATTTCTTTTCCTTCTCTAATTGCTACTAATAGTGTTTCTAATACAATGTTAAATAATAGCGGTGATAATGGGCATCTTTGTTTCACTCCTGATCTTATTGGGAATGGATCTAATTTATCCTCATTGCAAATGATGTTGACTGATGGTTTTAGATAAATACTATTTATTATTTTTAGGAAAGACCCTTCTATTCCTATACTTTCTAGTGCTTTCAATAGGAATGAGTGTTGTATTTTGTCAAAGCCTTTTTCTGCATCTATTGAGATAATCATGTGATTTTTGTTGGTTTGCTTATTGATATAGTCAATTATGTGGATGGTTTTCCTAATATTGAACTATCCTTGCATTCTTGGTATAAATCCCACCAGATCATAGTGAATAACCCTCGTGATGACTTGCTGGAGTCTTTTTGCTAGTATCGTATTTAAGGTTTTTGCATCTATGTCCATTAAGGAGATTGGTCTGTCATTTTCTTTCTCTGTTTTTGACCTGCCTGACTTTGGAATCAGTACCATATTTGTGTCATAAAAGGAATTTGGTAGAACTTCTTCTTTGCTTATTCTGTCATATAGTTTGTATAGTATTGGAATTAGCAGTTCTTTGAATGTTTGATAGAATTCACTTGTGAATCCATCAGGCCCTGGGAGTTCCTTGGCTCTTAGGGAGTTCCTTGATGGCCTGTTTGATTTCTTTTTCTGATATGGAATTATTTAAGAATTCTATTTCTTCTTCTGTTAATCTAGGCAACTTATATTTTTGTAAATATTCATCCATATTACCTAGATTGTCATATTTATTGCCATATAATTGGGCAAAAGTTTTTAATGATTGCCTTAATTTCCTCTTCATTTGAGATGAGGTCTCCCTTTTCATCTATGATACTATTAATTTTGTTTTCTTCTTTCCTTTTTTTTATTAGATTGACCAGTACTTCATCTATTTTGTTTGTTTTTTCAAAATACCAGCTTCTAGTCTTATTTATTAGTTCAATAGTTCTTTCACTTTTGATTTTATTAATTTCTCCCTTAATTTTTAGAATCTCTAATTTAGTTTTCTTCTGGGGGTTTTTAATTTGTTCACTTTCAAGTTTTTTTGATTTGCATGTCCAATTCATTGACCTCTTCCCTCCCTAATTTAATATGTGAACTCAAGGATATAAATTTCCCCCTGAGTACTGCTTTGTCTGCATCCCATAAATTTTGAAAGTATGTCTCATCATTGTCATTTTCTTCAATGAAATTATGATTTGTTCTCTAACCAATTTTGGCGAATCATATTATTTAATTTCCAATTAATTTTTGATTTGGCTCTCCTTGTACTTTTTCTGATCATTATTTTATTGTGTTATGGTCTGAAAAGGTGCCTTTATTATTTCTACTTTTCTGCATTTGTTTTCCATATTTTTATGACCTAGTACATGATCATTCTTTGTGAATGTACCGTGTGCTGCTGAAAAGAAGGTGTACTCTTTTTTGTCCCTACTTATTTTTCTCCATATATCTATTAACTCTAATTTTTCCAAGATTTCATTCACATTTTTTACTTCTTTCTTATTTATTTTTTGATTTGATTTATCTAAATTTGATAGTGGTAGGTTCAGGTCTCCCACTAGTAAAGTTTGTCTATCTATTTCCTCCTTCAATTCCACTAGTTTCTCCTTTAGAAATCTGGATGCTATACCATTTGGTGCATAAATGTTGATTACTGATATTTCCTCATTGTCTATACTCCCTTTTATCAGGATGCATTTACCTTCCCTATCCCTTTTAATCAAATCTATTTTTACTTTGGCTTTGTCAGATATTATGATTGCAACTCTTGACTTCTTTTTATTAGTTGAGACCCAATAGGTTTTGCTTCAACCTTTAATTCTAACCTTGTGAATATATACCCGCCTCAGGTGTGTTTCTTGTAGACAACATATGGTAGGATTTTGGATTCTAATCCACTATCCTATTTGTTTTCATTTTATGGGTGAGTTCATCCCATTCACGTTCAAAGTTATGATTGTCACTTGTGTATTCCCCAGCATTTTGATATCCTCTCCTAGTCCTGTCCTTTCTTCTTTTTTTATATCCTTTTAAACCAGTGGTTTACTTTTAATCAGTCCCTTTATATGCTTCCCTTTCTGGTCCCTCCCTTTTTGTTTCCTTCTTGTTTTTTTTTAGGGTCTATTAAGTTCCCTCCCTCCTCTCTTTCCCTCCCTTTTTGTACTCTCTCCCCCTCCCTCCCCTTGGTTTTCCCTTCTCACTTTCCCTGTAGGATAAGATATAATTCAAGACCCCAATGAATGTAGATGCTCTTCCCTCTCAGAATTGATTTCACTGAGAGTAAGGTTTAAGTATTACCTATTAGCACTGTCTTCCTCTCCTTCTTATAAGAGTATTCTTCCCCTCCACTTCCCATGTGTATTCCCATGTGTATCTTTGTGTGATAAAGATTATCATATTTATTTATTTATTTTTAAAACCCTTACCTTCCGTCTTGGAGTCAATACCATGTATTGGCTCCAAGGCAGAAGAGTGGTAAGGGCTAGGCAATGGGGGTCAAGTGACTTGCCCAGGGTCACACAGCTGGGAAGTGTCTGAGGCCAGATTTGAACCTAGGACCTCCCATCTCTAGGTCTGGCTCTCAATATCATATTTATTTTATTTCTTCAAGTATCTCTTGGTGCCATCTTCGATTCCTCCCCACCCTTTTTCTTTTTTTGCACATCATCTTATAGCCCTTAATGCCCCAATCTCTTCCTGTGAATGATTCTTCTAATTACTATAATAGTGAATCTAATTTTTGAGAGGTACAAATAAGATTTTCCCCATATATTAATATCTAATAGATTAATGATCTACTTGTAGCCCTTAAAGAAGAGAGTTTGAATCAAAAACATTTCCCCCCTTTTCCCTCTCTTTCTTATTTACCTTTTCATGTTTCTCTTGATCTTTGTGTTTGGATATCAAACTTTCCACTTAGTTCTGGCCTTTTCTTTACAAGTACTTGGAAATCTTCTATTTTGTCGAATTCCCATACTTTCCCCTGGAAGTATATAGTCAGTTTTGATGGTTAGGTGATCCTTGGTTGAAGACCCAATTCTCTTGCCTTTCTGAATATCATGTTCCAGGCCTTGTGGTCCTTTAGTGTGGAAGCTGCCAGGTCTTGTGTGATCCTGATTGGTGCTCTTTGGTATTTGAATTGTCTCTTTTTGGCTTCTTGTAGAATTTTCTCCTTAGCTTTGTAAAGGATAATTTTATAGTTGTGACTTAAAAATCTAAATTAATTGGTCACCAGGGAAAATCCCAATAAAATACCCAAGTCATCTGGAGATTTATGGTGATTTTAATTAATGTATAGGAAAGGAATAAAGAAAGAGAGATAGAGGGAGAGGAGAAGAGTTAATGTAAACTGTTCTGGCTCAGGCTGTGCCAGGCAGGAGTTCAAGGCCTTGACCAAAGGGGCCTCCCCTGAGAGCCAAGGGAAAAGGGAGTCAGTCTTATCACTCACCACGTGACCATCTCAAGTAAGCTGTCTGATGGAGCTTCTCCAGGCTCGAGTTCCAGGATTGAACTGGCGCCCAAGCCTGCTCACTGGAAGTGACATGCCAGAGTCACCTCTCTGGGGAAAGAGACCAAAGAGAGGAAGTGAAGCGCCTTATATAGATGCTTTTACATCACTCTCCTGTGTCTCATCTGTACCAATTTTAGCTTAGCTTGACTTAGGTCAGCCCAGGGGTCTGTCAGCTGTTTTCTGCACATGTCTATCAAAGGCCATCCTCCTAAATACTTAATCCTTAAATATGGGTGTAGACATTCCTGATTTTGTTAGGCTAAGTATCTTCATTGTTACAATCAGGAGATAGCTAAATCCAATCTTCATAGGAAAGCTCTGGAATTTGGCAATCACATTCCTGGGAGTTGTCTTTTGAGGATTTAGTGTAGAGGGTGTTCTATGAACTCTTTCAATGTCTATTTTGTCCCCTTGTTCAAGAGCATCAGGGCAGTTTTATTTCATGATTCCTTGTAGTATAATGTCAAGATTTCTGTTTATTTCTGGCTTTTCAGATGGACCAAGGATTCTCAAATTGTCTCTTCATGCTCTTTTTTCCTGATCTGTCATCTTCTCAGTGAGATATTTTATGTTTTCTTCTATTTTGTCGGTCTTTTGATTTTGCTTTATTAATTCTTGCTGTTTTGCAAGTTAATTGTCTTCCAGTTGCCTAATTCTGGTCTTTAAAGACTGATTTTCCTATTCAGTTTGGTCTATCCTGCTTTTCATGGCTTTTAGCTGTTTCTCTAATTGAGGGTCCTTGTCCTTTAAACTGTTATTTTCTCTTTGAACTATTTCCCACTTTTCTTGCCAGAAGGTTTCCATCTTTTTGATAAGCTCCAATTTAAATTCTTCAAGAGCTTGTGGACAATATCCATTTTTGGGGGAAGGTTTTGGGTTTATTTGAATTTCCTCCTGTATTTCTTCTGTAGCCTGGGTTTTTCCTCCATAAAAATTTTCTGGGGTCAACCCCCTCTTCTTGTTTTTTTTTTTTTTTGGTGGAGGGAGGTTGTTGCTCCTGGGCACAATTTGCCATCACTTTGGAGATTTTTCCTTTCCTTTTTAGTCAGAAATCTGAGTGAGATGGGCAGGCTCTCTGTGTATGCAGTTAAGGAGCAAGGAGCTTCTGCTGTTTGCTGCCCTTCTCTTTGTTATCTTCCCATGAGAGCCCACAGTCTGCTCTCTTCAGTCTGCTGGGGTTTTAGGTGTAGCTGCTCTCAGGGGTAGGTCTTTGGTGGTCTTAGTCAGCTCCCAGGGACCTAGAGGTGCCCTTTACTCACTGTAGAGTTGCCCCTCACTCACTCGCTGGCTCTGACTCTGGCTCTATAGGTGGGGTGGAAGAGGGTAGATCAGCTCACGTTTTGATGGGAGCTTTTTCACCCTCTTATAGTGTGGAAATGCCCAAATCCTATGTACCTTCAATGCTTCACCCTAATGTACAGTCCCTTTGTTCTCATGAATTTTTTTTTTTGGTCTTTTGAGGTAGTCTGTATCAGTGGGTACTGAGGAGAGGAAACCTCTTGCATCTAGACTGCTGCCATGTTTACCCAGAAGTGCCCCTCACCCTTCTTATAATGCATTTTCCCCTCTTGCTTTAATTTTATTGTTATTTTTTATCATCTCATCATATTCAACTTATACCCTTGCCCTCTGTCTGTGTATACTCCTATCTTCTCTAATAATGATAAAATTGTTTGAAGCTGCAAAAATCATCTCCTCATATAAGAATGTATAAAATTCTGACCTTATTGAATCAAAAGGATTTCTTTTTTCCTATTCATCTTTTTATGTTTCTCTTTAGTCTTTTATTTTGGAATCAAAATTTTCATTCAGCTCTTGTCTTTTCATCAGGAATGTTTGTAAGTCCTCTATTTCACTGAATATCCATTTTTCCTCCTGAAGGATTACTCTCAGTTTGGCTCAGTAAGTGATTTGTGGTTGAATTCCTAGCTCTTTTGCCCTTCAGAATATTATATGCCAGGCCCTCAATTCCTTTAATGTAGAAGATGCTAAGTCTTGTGTTATCCTGTGGCTCTATGATATTTGAATTGTTTCTTTTTGGATGCAATTTGGCCTCATGCCCAAAAGGCTATATAAAACAGTACATATCCTTTGACTCAATAATATTTTTTCTTTGAACTTGGAGTTTTGGAATTTGGCTATAATATTCTTGGGAGGTATTCTTTTGGGATCTCTTTCAGGATGAGATTGGTGGATTCTTTCAATTTCTGTTATTCCCTCTGGTTCTAGAATATCAGGTCAGTATTCCTTGATGATTTCTTGAAAGAAATAATGTTTAACTTCTTTTTTTAAATGGTAACTTTCATGCAATCTAATTCTTAGATTATCTCTCCAAGATTTATTTTCTATGTTAGTTCCTTTTCCAATGATATATTTCACATTTTTTCTTCTATTTTTTCATTCTTTTGACTGTGTTTGATTACTTCTTGATGTCTCATGGAAATATTAACTTCCATTTTCCCAATTCTAATTTTTAAGGCATGATTTTCTTGAATGAGCTTTTAATCATCCCACCCAACTTCTTTCTCCCTTATATTACTCCCCTTCCCCCATGCCTTTTATTATTCCCCTTCTACTTCTCTATAGGGAAAGTTAGGATTCTATATCCCAATAAATCTGGTTATTCCATCTGTGAGACAATTCCAATGAGAGTAAGGTTTAAGTATTAATAGACACACCTTCATCTTCTCCTCAACTTTAATAGTTTTTCCCCTCCTACATCTCTTTATGTGATATAATTTACCTCATTTTGCTTTTCTCTTCCCATTTCTCTTAGTACAATTCTCTTTTTCATTCCTGGATTTTTAAACATATCATTCTAAATAGCTTTCTACTACTGTCTATGTATACTTCTATGAACTACTATAATAATGATGACAATTTTTAAGAGTTACAGATATCATCTTTCCATATAGGAATATAAATAATTTGACCTTATGGAAGCCCTTAAGTTTTTTTCTTGCTTATTTACTTTTTTATGCTTCTCTTGAATTTTGTATTTAGACATCAAATTTTCTGTTCTTTTCTTCAGGGACACTTGGAAATCTTCAATTTTCTTAAATGATCATACTTTCCCCTGAAAGAATATAGTCAGTCTTAATTGTAAAACCCTTACCTTCTGGAATATCATATTCCAAGCCTTCTGGTCCTTGAATATGGAAGCTGCTAGATCCTGTGTTATCCTGACAGGTGCTCCATGATATTTGAATTGTTTCTTTCTAGCTATTTGGAGTATTTTCTTTTTAGCCTGGGAGATCTTGAACTTGTTTATGACATTCTTGGGAGTTGTCATTTGGGGATTTATTGCTGGAGGTGATCTGTGAATTGTTAAAATTTTTATTTTACCCTCTTGTTCAAGAATATTAGGCTGTGTGATCCTGGGCAAGTCACTTAACCTCCATTGCCTAGCCCTTACCACTTTTGCTTTGAAACCAATATACAATATTGATTCCAAGACAGAAGGCAAGGGTTTATTAAAAAATTTTAAAAAGAATTTTAGGGCAGTTTTCTTGGGTAATTTCTTGTAATATAATGTCTAGGCTTTTTTTTTCAGGTAGTACCATATTTCTTAAATTCTCTCACCTGCATTTATTTTCCAGGTCAGTTGTTTTTTCAATGAAATATTTCATATTCCATTTTTTCATTCTTTTGATTTTGTTTTATTGTTTTTTGATGTCTCATGAAGTTATTAGCTTCTATTTACCCAATTCTAATTTTTAAAGACTGAATTTCTTCCATAACCTTTTGATCCCCCCTTTCCATTTGGTCCATTCTACTTTTCATAACACTATTTTCTTTGTTGGATTTTTTTATGCCTCTTTTTCCAGTTGATCATTTTTTACTTTTTAAGCTGTTATTTTCTTTTTTGCATTACTTTCATTTCTTTTCCCTATTTTTGACCTGTCTTATTTGATTTTTTAATTACTTTTTGAGTTCTTCTAGGGCTTGAGATAATTTTTTTTTGAAGCTTTGCATGTGGTTGCTTGGATCTCACTGTCTCCTGTTGATTCTGTGCTTTGTTCTTTGTCACCATAGAAATTTTCAAGAGTTAGGAGTTTCTTTTGCTGTTTACTCATTTTTCCAGCCTTTATTTTTTGATTGCCTGTGGACTGGGAATTCTGAAAGCTGATGATTCTGTATCCATTGCTGCTGGCTTGTAGGGCTTGGCAATGTGAGCTATTTTGCCTTGGGGCTAGGTCTTCACCACAGCAGTGCAGGCTTGAAAGGGTCCAGCTCTCCAGACTTCTGGGCCTCAGTGTGGACTGATGCCAGGGCCTGGGACTTAAAGAGTAGGTTGAGGTGCTCTTTTATTGGTATAACCCAGGTCTTGGGATCCTGAAGTTAGCCTATGCCCAGGTTTCGAGTCTGGCACAGTAGGAGGTTTGGTCATCACTCCTCTGTGTGCAGTTTTGTTCCTGGTTTCCCCTTATCCTATGAAAATCAACTCTCTCTGCCTACCTTTCAAATTGTGTTCAGTGGTAGAGGCAATTTACTTCATCTTGCTGTTGGTTTTCATTTCCTGTCATTTTGAGGCAACCTTTAAAAGGTTGGTTTGGAAGGATTGTCAGACAGCTTCAGCTTTTGCTGTTACTAAGCTGCCATATTGGCTCTGCCCCCCTCCTGAATGAGCTTTTGTACTTTTTTGTACTTCCTTTTCCACTTGGTCAATTCTATTTTGTTCCTCATGAATTTCTGTACCTTTTTGTCCCCCACATGGCCAATTTGGCCTTTTAAGAAGTTCTCTTCAGTGAATTTTTGTATATATTTTTTCATCTGGCCAATTCTGTTTTTTTCAGAAGTTCTTTTCTTCCTTGGATTTTTGTGCCTCTTTTGCCAGTTTATCTATTCTGTTTTTTAAAGTATTAATTTCTTCAATTTTTTGTTCTCCCTTTACCAAGCTGTTAACTTTTATTTTCATGATTTTCCTATATCACTCCCATTTCTTTTCCTAATTTTTGTTCTACTTCTCTCATTTGATTTTTAAAATCCTTTTTGAGTTCCTCCACTAATTCTTTTTGGGTTTAAGGGTAATTCGTATTTTTCTTGGAGGCTTTGGATGCAGCAGTATTGATTTTGTTGCTTTCTTCTGAGTGTGTTTTGATCTTCTCTATCACCAGAAAGCTTTCTATGTTGAGTCTCTTTTTTTTGTTGTTGCTTGTGTATTTTCCAGTCTTTTTCTTTTCTTTTAATTTAAAAAACAGGTTGGGATCTGTAAGTGAGGTGAAGGGAGAATTGTTCCAAGCTTTGGTGCTGCCTTCAAGCTGCCTTCAGTGCTATCTCTGGGGATCTATCTGCTTTTAGTTCCTCTAAGGTGATATGATGTAAGAAGAGGTGTGTTTAATATTCTCCAGGCTTGTGCTCTACTCTGGAGGTAACCACAAGTACTTTTTTACCCCTTGGAACTGTGATCAGGGTCTCCTCTCCTGTGGCCTCAAGTGCTGGTGTGTGATAGTACTCCTCCTTCCTCTGAGAACATGGCCCAGGATTGCTTATTGGACCTATGTATGGGCAGTGCAACAAGAGTCTTGTGCCCAGAACCAGTAATATCTTTTGGAGTAGTTGTCCTATACCTCTTACCATCTGTGGCTGAGAGTTCCTGAAACGTTTGCTACTGCTTTAGCTGAGCCTAGGGTCCATTGTAATGGGGCCTGCCCTAGTCCGTCGCTTTGCACTTAACCTCACTCCAGTGTACTAGATCCTTTGTGCTGGCCTCTCAAGTTGTTTTGGGTTGAAAAATTACTTCACTTCATCTTTTTGTGGTTTGTGCTACTCAGAATTCATTCTGAGGCATTATGTTATAGTTTTTTAATAGGAAATTTGGGTAGAGATTAGATAGGTATCTTTTCTACCATTTTCCAGACTGGATCTTCTGACCAAGTATAAGGAAAAAATCTCCATCACCGTGCCACAGGTTTGCGCTAAATCTGCTTGCTTTCTGAGCATGTTCAGTCTTTTCTTAACAGCATCATATGTTGTCTGATGTGGCTGAAATTAGCTTAGTCTCAGACTAGATAGGTGACTTATAGCATTATAGAAAAGATTTAATAACTGGAGTGGTTTTGACCTTACAATATGAAACACAAACGGCAGCTGCAAATGAAAACACAGCATGAAGAATTTATAAATACATTCCTGGCATGTCTGACAGACTTGGCCTTTCTTAAATGGTCAGATTTTGTGAGGCTAAATGAGTAGTCAGCAAGCCTGGACAACTCTATTAAAAATAACAATAGCAACAACAATAATAATAGCCACATCCACCAGTAATATTCCTTATGATTTTCAATTGCTTCTATTTTAGTTGTCCACAAATTTTTTGGGAAGGGAAGTGGTCCTGGATCATGATGATTTCTGTCAGCGGTTTGAATCTGATTCCGAAGGCACTAGAGAAGAAAAAATTCAATACTCAGCATTTATTTAAGCAGTGATTCTCAAAGACAATTTACTATAGAAGCCTGATAGTTTAGAGAGACCACCATCTAAAAGGACAGAGTTTTATCCTTATTTGAAAATCTCTATGCCACAACCAATATCTTCTTACATGTTCATTATTTCCTACAAAACTGTACTCGTCTGGAATTCACCAGTGCTCTTCTGAATCTCATCAACCTGCAAGGTCAAATCAGCTCTCACTTCTTCTGTACCCAATGCTTCCAGGACCCTTTCCTCCATCTGACTAGAGAGATTGGAGGGTGGATAGTGGTGAGTTCCTCTCACATCCTTCCTTCCATCTCATCATTCCCATCCCAATTGGAATTCATCATGCCCCTATGTTGGGTGTCCTCCATTTCCAACTTCCATTTTTCAGCTTCTATTTTATTTATTTATTTCCCCCATTAAACTGTGAGTTACTTGAGGGAATGGGATTTTGCTTCTATTGTGTATCCTTAATTCTTAGCATAGTACCCAGCACATACTGACTGACATTTTATAGAGATCAGGAAACAAAAACAAAATTCTACAGAAAGATAAGGAAGAAAATAAGCATTTATTAAGCACCTACTGTGTGGCAGGCACTCGACTAAGCACTTTCGATTTTATCTCATTTAGTTCTTACAATAACTTTCAGAAGTAGGTGATGTTACTATCTTCATTTTACAATTGAGGAAGTTGAGTCAAACAGAGGTTAAGATTCTTGCCCAGGATCATACAGCTAGAAAGGGTTTGAGGTTGGATTTAAACTCAGGTCTTTGGGGCAGCTGGGTAGCTCAGTGGATTAAGAGCCAGGCCTAGAGACTGGGGGTCCTAGGTTCAAATCTGACCTCAGACACCTCCCAACTGTGTGACCCTGGGCAAGTCACTTAACCCGCATTCCCTAATCTTTACCACTCTTCTGCCTTGGAGTCAATACTGTTGACTCCAAGACAGAAGGTAAGGGTTTTAAAATAAAAATTTTAAAAAAACAAAACAAACTTAGGTCTTCCTGATTCCAGGCCCAACACTGTCCACTGTACCACCTTGCTGCTAAAGGATATAAAATTCTTTCTGAAGTTGTTTTTTTTTTTTTTAGAATGAGGTTCCTTATTCCTTAGACTCAGGAGAGGGGGCCATGACAGCTCAAGGTCTACCTGTTCCTCATCCTCTTCCTTTCCTCATCCTGTACCTCCTTTACTGCCCTGCCCCCAACCAACAGGGAGGATCCTGTGTGTTTATGTGTGTGAAGAAGGGGAAAAAGGCAGCACAACTGATTGATGCTTTGGAAAATATGTGCAATATGTAACACCTGTGGATCTCTCACTTTTAGGAAAAGGGAAGAGAAAAAGTCAGCATTATTAACTATAAAACACTAAGAGGCCAAGATATTTTAATTGTAGATACATGTTCTGAGAACATTCTGATTACTTGATTTAGCCTTGCTCTCTGTGGAAATACATCTATTCTCAGAACACTCAGAGGACAAGATATTTGTGGGTAGAGGCACTCTTTCTGAGAGCAACTGTGTTACTACAATCTTGCTTCATTGAAATGCATCTAGTCTCAGAAGACAAGGTGTTTGTGGTTAGAGAAATGAACTCTAAGAACATTGTGGTTACTATAAACTTGCTCTCTGGAAATGCACCTAGTCTCATAATATTGAAAACATGATACTTACAGTGTGATCTGCTGTGTTTCATTGAATTTTGGTTGCCTCAGGCTTGCCCTCAGTAAAAGCTAATCTTTGGAATATAGAGAAGACCGAGTCAAATTTGTAGGAATACAAGCTATTCCCTAATTGATAAATGGTCAAAGGATATGAACAGGCACTTCTCAGATAGAGAAATTAAAATTGTCTTTAGTCATCTGAAAAAAATATTTATTATTATTATTAATTAATAATTAGAGAAATAAAAATGAAAATAATTCTGAGGTGCTACCTCACACCTGTCAGACTGTCTAATATGACAAAAAAGGAAAATGATAAATGTTGGAGGGGATGTGGGAACATTAGGGCACTAAAACACTGTTAGTGGAGTTATGAACCGATACAACCATTCTGGGGAGCCGTTTGGGACCATGCCCAAAGGGCCATCAAATTTTACATGCCTTTTGACTCAGCAATACCACTACTAGGTGTGTGTCCCAAAGAGATCCAAGATAGGGGAAAAGGACCTACTTGTACAAAGATATTTATAGCAGCTTTCTTTCTTCTTTTTTTTTGGTGGCAACAAAGAATTGGAAACTGAAGGAGGTCCATCAATTGGGGCATGGCTGAACAAATTGTGGTGGAATACTATTGTGATGTAAGAAATGACTAAGAGAACAATCACAAAACAAACAAACAAACAAGCAAACACCAAACAAACAAATCTAGAAAAGACTTATATGAACTGATGCAAAAAAAAGTGAGCAGAACTAAGAGAATATTAGATATGGTAAAAGCAATAATGCATAATTGACTTAAATCTTTCCAGCAACACAAGGATTCAAGATAACTCCAAGGGACTTATGACAAAAAAGGCTATAGAAGGAACTGATGGAGTTTGTGTGCAGATTGAAGCAAAACATTTTTCACTTTATATTCTTCATGAGTTTTTCTCTTTTGTATAAGTGATATGTGTCTTCTTTTACAACATAACAAACATGAAAATATGTATTGCATGATAGCACCTGTATATCCTGTATCATATTACCTGCCTTGGGGAAGAGAGAGGGGAGAGAGCATAGAGGGCAAAATGTTAGAAAATTATTATCAATTGCTTATTGGCTTTGGGAGAAGGGAGGGAAGAACAGGAATCATGTTACCATAGAAAAATATTCTAAATTAATTTATTAAACAAAATTTAAAAAATTGTATCAACATGTAATTGGGGAAAATATAATAATTTTTAAAAAAGAAAAAAGAGCATATCTTGTTTAGGAAGATGCAGACCTTTTGTTTTGGTCATATTCTGTGAGAAATAAAGGTAATCTGAGGCACAAAAAAGAATTAAAAATAATACAGTAACTTTAATGTTGGCATATACTGAGGATCATCCTCCCAAAACAAATTAACCTCAAGGATGGAGAAAAAGGTATTGCTCTTAATTAGATTAAAGGATGGTCCTGCTCTTAGACTATTTTTAGGGATCCTGTCATTTCCTTCATGAGCACTTGAATAAAGTTTTCCTTTAGAAATGTTTAGGTTTTAAATAGGTAGAAGGCAAGAGAATTTCTGAGCATGACTTTGTCTCCTTTGAATTTCTACTTAAAAAAAAAAAGACCAATGAGGCTTTTTATTCACATGAGTGCAAAGGATTTTATACTAGGACCCTGATAATATTATTTCTTAACATTTCCTAATAGAAATAACATGTCTTATTGGATATTGTTTTACACATGTTTGAACAATATAATAATCCTTCTCCTAACAGTTCCAAACCTCTTTATCAGCTTTTAAGGCTCAAACCCTTTATCTCAAAAATAAGGAACACATTCTTTTTATCATTTTTTCCCCATTTGCAAGCTTTAAATAAATTGTAGACATAGTGTAGCATTCCTGATGGCTAAAGGGATTTTATAATATGTAACTGACCTAAGTTGAAAGCAATCAGTAAGAATCTGACTACCTTATCCTCCTGACTAATTAGAAGAGCACCTTTATTAGGAGGCAGAGGGAAGATCTGAATGTCTTAGATTGTGCTAAATCTCACTCTTCCAGCTCCCACTCTCTTAAGAGACTTTTAAAGTCATTCTCCCTTTCCCCAGTTGTTAGGTCCATTTAGTTTTAAGATTTCTGTTGGTTTTAGGAGAAATATCTCAATTTCTTCCCCATCCAAGTTAGTCCTATTTTACCTTTAAAAGGTATTGGAGATATTTCTTGAGACTTGATTGGCTCAAGGATTTTAGGATTCAGATTTCCCTTCTCATCACCTGAATAACCAGCACAGAATACCTTCCATCTATTCAGGCCTTTTCTTGTATGTTTTTTTTAAGGGAAAAAAAAAAAGAAAACCCTTACCTTCTGACTTAGAATCAATATTGTGTATTTGTTCCAAGGCAGAAGAGCAGTAAGAGCTGGGCAATGGGGGTTAAGTGACTTGCCCAGGGTCACACAACTAAGAAGTGTCTGAAGCAGATTTGAACCCAGGACTTAGTTCTCAATCCACTGAGTCACCTTGATGCCCCCATATGTTCTGATTAAAATAGTTATTTCCCTCATTAGAATGTAAGTTCCTTGAAAGCAGGAACAGTTTTGTTTTTATTTTTTATTCCCTGTGCTTAGCATGATGTCTGGCATACAATAAATGTTTAATAAATGTTTATTGACTGGTTGATTAACCCTGTTAGAGGAAACACATTGCTTAGGTCTTGTTCTTAGTTCTATCTTTGCAATATGTCTACTTATTCTGCCTTGTTCTGACCTCAGGTTATTTTTAGCTCAATGTAATAAGGCTTAAATTCCCAGTTGTTTTCCCCAGGTTCTGTCTCCTGCTCATTGCTTAACTTGCAGATCATTGTTGCTATCTTAGCAGTCTTTCAAAACACAAAATAAGTCTTTTCTTCTCTATATCTGAATTGCACTTGCTACCAAATTCTTTCACTTCTTCCCAACATCTTCACCTCTTAGCTAAATCAGTTTTGTCAGTTGGTTCACAAAAAGGATGGGTTCTTTTGGTAATAAACACGATGGATTTATTTACTTGGTAGATAGAGTAGGGAGGGGTGGCTAATGTTCTTGTGATTAATGGAATTGCCATTGCCATTTTGTAAATAAGAAATTCCAAATACAGGATCAAATAAGCTGCACGTACTTGGACAGTCGAATGGACTTGCCACAGTACTTGCCATAGGACTTGCCACAGACATGAGGATGGCATTTGATAAATGCTGATATTAAAAGTCAGAATATAAACAATGCCTTTTAGCTTATGAAATATTCTGAGAAAGTTATAAATACCCAAACTATAAAAGTTGGTAGAGTTATCTTACTCATTCTAGATGATCATCTATTGGAGTAGGCTAATTAGGAAATAGAAGAAGGCTAATTATTGTGGAATAGACCAGTTAGTTCAAAGCATAAAGAAACAGGCAGAATAAGTAAGCAAAAGTGGACAAAAGCCACTTTGTTCTTTAGTTGTTGGAACAATTTCAGTATTTGAGTACTTGATATAGGCACATGATAGCTGCTTTTTCTATATCCCTTTAGTCTAAATAAAATTATTATTTACTGTGTTTTCAATCCTAAATTTTATAGCCAACCTCTCCACTTCATGTCTACTAGAAAATCTTTCTTTGCCAATGAAATATATAGGTTCACTTTTTTCTTTCCCTTTATCCCTCCAGTAATTAATAACTAGCTGTTCTGTTCCAAAGGCTACTATCTGGTACCCTTTCTAGTATAGTAGATTCAGCTCAGTCTGGAAGTATCAAGTATGTAGCCCTTAGCTACATCTGTAAGACAAAACAATTGCTCGGATCCCTTATTTTATAACTTTTGTGTCCCATGTTTGGCTTTTAAAGCTCTTTACAAACTAATATTTTCCTGCCTCTCCAGTCTTAACTTTACTTGTCTCCACATAATCTATGACTCAGTGACACTGGCCTTCTTGTTGTTTCTCACTCAAGATAATCCATTCCCAAATCTGGGAATTTTAACTGACTGTCCCCAGCGTCTTCTATGCTTTCCATCCTTATCTTTGCCTCTTGGCTTCCTTTAAGTCTTAGACAAAATACTACTTTCTGCAAGAAGCCTTTCCCAATGCCCCTCAATGCTCATGTCTTCTTTCTGATATTACTTCAACTTATTCTGTATAGATTTTGTTTGTATTATTCTGTATAGAGAAGTTGTTTGCAAGTAACCTCATCCATTAGATTGTAAGATCCTTGAGAGTTTGTTTGATCTTTTTCTGTACCCTAAGATGCTTAATAAATGCTTCCTTTTGGGTAATGATCACCCTGGTGCTTAGCATAGTGCCTGGTACATAATAGGCACTTAATAAGTCTTTACTGATTGTTTGATTGATCTCTATCCATAGCTAAGTATTATTCTTAGATGACAAACAGCCTGCTCCTGGGCCAGTATTTGAGATGTTTTCATCTTGGGAGGACCTGTAGGAGTTGATATTCTATTAGCATAGTTTTGGGGAATGTAATATTAACTTTATGCCACAATAATGAATTGGAGTAGGACCATAGACTATGCTGACATATAGTATTTTAAATCACTTAATGTTTGCCCAGCTGTATACATTTATATATAAAAGGGACAAATGGATTATAGTGTATGATTTTGGATTACAAGATTAAAAGTACAAGTCTCTACAGGATTATTCATTCAAAGAACTGGTGTGCAATACTACTGCATCATAAGAAGCAACGAACAGGTTGATTTTAAAAAACCTCGGAAAAACTATATGAGATACTGAATAGTGAAATGGGTAGAACCAAAAAACATATAGAATAAGAAAGAATAAGCTGTGAATGTTACCTGCAGAAAGTAAAGAAAGGTGAAACATTGAAGATGTAATTTATATGTATATGTTGGTCTCTTGATGAGATCTCCTGTGATGTGGGGAGGATGGGAAGGGGCTGGGACACTTGTGGATTAGATTTATTATGTAGATATGAAGAAAAGTAAGCTAAACATATAAGAGATTTGTGATTTCATTTATGTACAATCTTTTCTTTTGTATATGGAAATGTCTTTTTTACTTTGTTCTGTAAAATTGAGGGGGAAGGAGGGAAAGAATTTGAAACACAAAATTTAAAAAATGAATATCAAAAATTATTTTTATATGTAATTGGGTAAAAATAAAATATTATTTAAAAACTGATGGATATAACCTCTGAGTCACTACCAGAGATCTCTGCAAGTTCATGGAAAAAAGAAGAGGTCCTGCAGGATTGGATAAGGGCAAATGTCTTAGTTTTCAAAACTGAAAACTATAGGTCAGTTAATTTTATTTTAATTTCTAACAATATTCTAGGTTGAATCATTGAAGATAGGAAACATCTGGTGGAGAAAATGGTGATCACAAAGAGTCAATATGACTTTATCAAGAACAGATCATGCAAGATTAAATTTATTTTCTTTTTTGGAAAGGATCACTAGATTAGATAAGTGGAAGTGCTATAGATAATAGTTTACTTAGATTTCAGTGATACCCTTAGGTGTCATTAGAGATCTCTGAGTTTAGAGTTTCTTGTTTTTTATTTTTCCACCAGGCTCAAGGCCCTGAATCCACAAAAAAACCCTTTCCCCCTGCTAGTTTAAAGCACTTAGAAGAATACAGATTCTTAATGCAGGTTATTAATCAAATAAAGCAATCCCCCATATCAGATAAGAATTATTTTCTCTAACCACTGGGTAGAGAGTGTCCTCTTTCTCCACTTATATTCGGAGGAAATCCTAGTTAACCATTGTAGTTTCCCCTATTTCACTCAGGTACTCCACTCATGTATAAGGTCATAAGCAACATTTCATTATCAATAATATTTTTCTGTGAGGAATAATGAACTGGAGGATTTCTATGTGAACTGGAAAGATCTCCAGGAATTGATGCAGAGCGAAAGGAACAGAACCAGGAGAACATTGTACACAGAGACTGATACATTATGGCACAATTGAATGTAATGGATTTCTTTACTATTAGCAATGCAATGATCCAGGACAATCCAGAGGAACCTATGAGAAAGAATGCTATCCACATCTGGAGAAAGAACTGTGGGAGTAGAAATGCAGAAGAAAAACATATGATTCTATGGGTATATAATTGGGAATTTTGCCTTTAGAGGATCACTCTATTGCAAATAATAGTATGGAAATAGGTTTTGAACAATGATATATGTATAACCCAGTGGAATTGCTCATCATCTCTGGGAGGGGGGAGGGAAAGGAGGAGGGAAAGAACATGAATTGTGTAACCACGGAAAAATATTGTAAATAAATAAATAAAATTTAAAAATAATGGTCTTCTGTGAAGGAAAGCAGTATCAGAATAAGAAATAAGTTAAAAAATAGCAAAAAAAAAGTCAGAAATGGCTCTCAGATATATCCAGGTTTGGGGAGGAAACAAGGAAATAGAAAGGAAATTTTAAAAAAATCCTGTGGTCAATTTCTGCATTTCTTAATCTTATGCCAAAATATATTTTATTTTTAGTATGCAGACTTTGTTCTAGACCATACATTACAATATGCCTGCAAGAGAACAAAACTTATTTTATTTAAAAAGTACAAGTTATTCACAATTGGTAAATGGAACAGGGATGTGAAAAAACAGTTTTCAGAAAGAGCATTTTTTTAATGTGACTATTAGTAGCTAATAATAATAGTCACATTAACAAATGCTCTAAATCACTATTGATTAGAGAAATTCAAATTGAAACAACTCTGAGGTACCACTTAACACCTTTCAGATTAGTTAACACAACAGGTAAGGAAAATGACAAATGCTGCAAGGAATGTGGAACAAAATAAGGACACTAATGCATTGTTGGTGGAGTTGTGAACTGGTCCAATTATTCTAGAGAACAATTTGGAACCAAGCCCAAAGAGCTATCAAACTTGCATACCCTTTGACACAGCAATAAGCTATTAAATCCCAAAGAGATCAAAGGAAAAGAAAAAAATATATATGTATATATATTGATTTTTGTTTTGGTAAAGAATTGCAAATTGAGGGGATTCCCATCTATTGGAGAATGACTGAACAAGTTGTAGTATAGGATTGTGATGAAATAATTTTGTGCTATAAGAAACGAACAGATTGGCTTCAAGAAAAATCTGGGAAGACTTACATGAACTGATGTGAAGTGAAGAGAACAGAACTAGGGAAACACTGTAGAGAGTAACAACAATATTGTAGTCATAATCAGCTGTGAAAGACTTAGTTACTCTAATCAATATAATGATTCAAGACAATTCCAAAGGACCTATGCTGAAAAATGTTATCTATCTACCTCCAGAGAGAGAATTGATGAATTCCGGGTGCAGATTAAACTTTCTTTATTTTTCTTGTTTTGCACAACATAGCTCATTTGGAAATTTGTTTTTCATGAAAAGAAAGCAAAACCCCAAGATGCTTGCAAGGGCTATGATGAAGTATGCTTTTATACCATGATACCATACTTCCTTGCCTATTAACAAATCTCTTGCATTAGGGGAAAAAAAAGCTTTTTGCCTTGTCATTAGCATCTCTCAGTTAGTTGGACTAAAATCCCCAAAGTGTATTAAAAAGCCCCTGGATTCTCTGTTATTTTCAGTGCTAGGTAGCTCATTTTAAGGGTGTGTTAAAATCTCAAAATATTTGACAAAATCTCTTCTTTGGACAATTGAGAATTGGGAACTAGATAACAGTATGATATTATTCAATGTATTCGAAATTGGTGAATGGCCAGAACCAAAAATATGTATAGTTCAATGTCAACTTAGAAAAAATCTCTAGTGGAATATCTCAGGATCTCTGCTTGACTTCCTCAATTCAACATTTTTTAACAATGATCTGGATAAAGGAATAGCTTTTGATGGGGTGCCCATCTGGAAGTCAGGAAGACTCCTCTTTCTGAGTTCAAATCTGGCCTTAGATACTAGCTAGGTGACCCTAAGTAAATCACTTAAACCCTGTTTGCTTTAGTTTCCTCATATGTGAAATGACCTGGAGAAGGCAATGACAAACCATTTCAATATCTTTGTCAGGAAAAAACCAAATGAGTCACAAAGAGTTGGAAATCATTGAACAATAACATAGCTTTGGATAAGGGCACAACTGTCAAATTTACCCCAAAATAGCTAAAACAATTTGGAAAAAAGCTTTGGACACAAAGCTAGAAAGGATGACTACCATGTTGAATTTCAATTTGATTCAAAGCAAGTACTTTATTAAGTACCTACTATGAGCCAGGCACTATAATAGCATCAAAATAATATTACCTTTCCCTTGAGTATTTATGCTCTATAGATTCCAAAAACAATCTGAAAATGTTAGAATTATGGACTACATGCATCTAATAAAATGAAATTTATTTGGGATAAATATAGTCTTACACATGGGTTAAAAATGAACATCACAAGTACAAGACAGGAGAGACATGTCTAGAAAGTTTATATAAAAAGATATGGGGGTTTTAGTGGACTTCAAGCTCAAACAGGAGATAATTGTTTGTCCTTCCTTTCTGAAGAGGACTAATGACATTGTGGAATGATGACTTGCTTATGAATTGTATTTTTAATGAGAAGAGTTGCACAAAGTTGTCAGTCTAATTTTCTCTTCCCCAGGTGTCTATGGAGTCCAATAGATGATAGAGTCCAATGAATTATCTTTTTTGATGTCTGATCAAGTTCTTTGGACTCCATAGCACCTGCTTCTGATGCCTTCATGGTCTTTGGAACAAATGGTTCTCATCTACTAATTCTACTGGAGGAAGTCGTCATATGCTTGGGGTAGATATCTCCCTAAGTCCCTGAAGTCACTGATGTCTACACTAAGTCACAGGATTTGAAGCCTGTTTGTCATCCTCAACCTAGTGTAGACCATCTGCTGAGACAGTTTTATCAGGATATGGCCACTGTTCAAGCTATAGCATTTTAGAACCACAGGTAAAAGTTGAGTGAGCAGCTCTGACAAGGACTTGGCAAACCCTCACACTGGAGTGGCTATTATCCTGAAACACCTCATACATCCCATGAGTTATGGAAACTAAAACAAATAAGAGGATCCTAGGCTGTATTCCCAAAGAATAGACTAATAGATTCTAAGATTAGAAGGTCCCATTGCCTTTTGATCAGACCTAGAGTATTTATTCTGTTCAATTCCCGTCGCCACATTTTAGAAAGCATATTGCTAAGCTAGAGAAAACCCAAAGGAGAGCAACTAGAAATGGTGAAGGACCTCAAGATCATGTCATATGAGGATTGGCTGGAGGGACTGAGGATATATATCCTGGAAAATAAAAGACAGGGTTGATGTGGCATGCCTTATTTTTTTAACCCTTACCTTCCACCTTGGAATCAATACTATGTATTGGTTCCAAGGCAGAAGAGTGGTAAGGGCTAGGCAATGGGGGTTAAGTGACTTGCCCAGGGTCACACAGTTGGAAAATGTCTGAGGCCAGATTTGAACCCAGTACCTCCTGTCTCTAGGCTTGGCTCTCAACCCACTGAATCATTTTGCTGCCCCAATTTTTAGTGTATGTGCTGCTGAAGCAAGAACATCTGTCTTTAAATACATGAAGGACTGTCAGGTGGAGTAGGAATTAGATTTGTTCTGGTTGACCCTAAAAATGAAAACTAGATAGTTATAAGTGATATTTGTGAGGAGTCTATTTTAGCTTGACATAAGAAAAAAAGGATTAGAACTGTTCTCAGGGGGCAGGGAGTCAGGAAGATTCATGTTCCTGAGTTCAAATCTGGTCTTAAAAACTCACTATCGGTGTGACTCCGATAAGTCACTTAATCTTTGTTTGCCTTAATCTAGTATAGAAGGAAATGGCAAAACATTCCAGTATTTTTGCCAAGAAAATCCAAATATAGACAGTTTGGGTGTGCTAGGGTCCATGGGGTCATGAAAACATACAACTGAACAACAACAGAAGGCCTTTTTGGTCTTTGCAACTAAGATCCTGCAAAAATTCATTATTTTGACATATTTACCAAAATCATATTAAGTAAATATAATGTGGTTTGTACAAAGCATGCAAAGGTATTCTCTACCTACTTCCAATCGACCTTGTATGCACTTTGGACCTGTGTCTGGCCATGAGGCAACCCATTGCTGAAAAGACTTGGTGTTTGAGTAGGACGTGAAGAATCTTGAATGGTCCCTGGACCCTCCTCTCACTTGAGGATAACAGCAGGTGGGTAGAGGCTATATCTCTGTTAAAAAAAAAAAAAGAAAGAAAGAGCTTCCCCAGCTTGGATCTCTTTGGCTATGACTTTCCAGTTGGCAAGATGTAACTCCAGTAAGGGACAGGAAAGGACAGGTTCTTTCTCTATTCTGGTTGATATATCAGGACCCCTCTATCCTTAGGAATAAGTTCAAAAACCTACCTCAGATATAAGCCCAAACTGGCTTTCTATATGTGTGTATGTGCATATAAACACTCTCTCTCCCCATTCTTGCCCCTCAGCTTGGTCTCCCTCTCACTGCCCTATGGGGCCTTTTTAAAAAATTGAAAGTGAAAAGTCAAAGTCAAAGCAGAAGAGACAGCTGCAGGGGCAAGACTTCTGCCCCTGGCAGACCTCCTGTTGGTAACTGAAACAGTGGAAAGTGAAACTGGGGATGAGGGGGCTCTACTATATCTTACTGATCTATCCACATGGTAGCTAATACCTGAGTTATACAACTAGGTCATTTTGCTAAACCTTGAGAAGTCCCTTGCCTTTCCTTGAGAAGATCCAGAGGCTGGGAGTTCATTAGCATCCACAGGTTGAGGTTAGGACAATGGCAGAATTGGGTTGCGTCCAAAGGAAAATTCTGTGTAGGAAAATGGGAGGAAGGCATTGAAATGAAGTTTGACCCAAACTTGACTGTTTGGTTCCATAGAACAGTAATCAGGTGAAATGTGAGGTATCTAATTAGCAGTTTTAAAAAACTGACTTATGTTCTGATAAAGCTTAGAAATTAGCCTCTTAGCCAAATGTACTAGTTCTTATGAATTAAGTCACTGAATTCTGTTCTTATCATTCAGTTGTAAACATTTCGATTATTTTTGTTATTGTTTATTTTAGTTGTATTATAAAGTACTTGTTCTATGTCTTATTCATCATGTGCCTTTGTTACTCTCCCTCTTTTGGGGAATCTGAGACTAGTTAAATAGTATCTCATTTACTATAATTAGTATCAGCTGGAGTGGTTAATGAGCCATTGAATGTAAAACAAGGGAAACCTCTTTCACTAGAGGAAGGCGGTTTAGGACTGAACTGGGTTGGGTCAAACCAGATGGCTGCTGGGTAAAGGAGAGGGAAAATGCCTACTCTATTCCCTGTAGATTGTACATAGTGGTCTTCAGAGGCTAAAAAATATATAGAAAAATAAAAATGACAGAAGGCATGTTTATTCAGTCTAGACTTTACCTCTCCTAATTTAATCTCTAATTTGAGAAGCAAAGTACATTTCAAATATTTGCATATTATAAGATCTTTGCAATCTGGGCAATTTCCATGCATCTAACAACTTTTCTCATCTCTACATTTTGGAATCCTTCTTTTCTTTTCTTTTAAAATTTTTGCTTTTCTTTTTTATTTTTTTCCATGGCTACATGATTATTGTTGTCTACTTCCCCTCTTCCCTCCTCCCTCATGGAGCTGACAAGCAATTTCACTGGGTTATACATACCACTCAAATTCTATTTCCATATTATTCATTTTTGTAATTGAGTAATCTTTTAAAACCCAAACTCCAAATCATATACCTATATAAACCAGTGATAAGTCATATCTTTCCTTCTGGATATCTTTTTTCCCCAGTGTTATTTTTAATTTTTTTTTAGAATTTAATTTAATTGATTGAGACAAATTTTCCATGGTTACAAGATTCATGTTCTTTCCCTCCCCTCCTCTTGCCCCCCCTCCCTTAGCCAATATGCAATTCCACTGAGAATGTGTCATTGATCAAGACCTATTTCCATATTGTTGATATTTGCAATAGGGCAATTGTTTAGGGTCTACATCCCCAGTCATATCCCTATAGACCCATTTGATTAAGTAGTCATCTTTTCTTCTGTGTTTCTATTTCCACAGTTCTTTCTCTGGATATGGATAGCGCTATTTCTCATAAATCCCTCATAAATGTCTTGGATCATTGCATTGCTGCTAGTAGAGAAGTACATTACATTTGATTGTACCACAGTGTATCAGTCTCTATGTATAAAGTTCTCGTGGTTCTGCTCCTTTCACTCTGCATCAGTTCCTGGAGGTTGTTCCAGTTCACAAGGAATTCCTCCAGTTCATTATTCCTTTGGGCACAATAGTATTCCATCACCAACATATACCACAATTTGTTCAACCATTCCCCAATTGAAGGGCATCCCCTCATTTTCCAATTTTTTGCCACCACAAAGATCACAGCTATAAATATTTTTGTACAAGTCTTTTTCCTTATTATCTCTTTGGGGTATAAACCCAGCAGTTCTATGGCTGGATCAAAGGGCAGACAGTCTTTTAGTGCCCTTTGGGCATAGTTCCAAATTGCTATCCAGAATGGTTGGATCAATTCACAACTCCACCAGAAATGCATTAATGTCCCAATTTTGTCCCATCCCCTCCAACATTTATTACTTTCTTTTGCTGTCATGTTAGTCATGTTAGGTGTGATGTAGTACTTCAGAGTTGTTTTAATTTGCATTTCTCTAATTATAAGAGATTTAGAACGCTTTTTCATGTGTTTATTGATAGTTTTGATTTCTTTATCTGAAAATTGCCTATTCATGTCCCTTGCCCATTTATCAATTGGGGAATGGCTTGATTTTTTTTTTTTGTACAATTTAGTTAACTCCTTATAAATTTGAGAAATTAAAACTTAGTCAGAGAATTTTGTTATAAAATTTTCCCTCAAGTTTGTTGTTTCCCTCTTATTTTGGTTGCATTGGTTTTGTTTGTATAAACGCTTTTTAATTTAATATAATCAAAGTTATTCATTTTGGTCTTACATCCTTTCCTTTCCCATAGATCTGACTATGGGATTCTTATTTTTTTAATGAAGTTTGGCTCAAGTATCATAATCTCTTATTTGTTGCTTTCTTTTATACACCTCTGAATTGTTACTACTTCTTCCCCAATTATTTTGTATTTATTTTTGAATATATACACAATCCCTCTTGTCTCATCCCCAATAGAATGTGAACTTTATGAATTCAGGGACTATTTCAATTTTTCCCTTGCTATAGACATTGTATTTATATTAGTGGGTAACTTATAGGGAAAACAAAAGTCATGGTCAATCCTGAAATTAAATAACCAGTTCTAGAATAATGGAAAATTAAAGTCCCATTTAATTTTTTAAACCATTTGGTTCAAGATCATTGTAATTACTACTCTTGTCCAGTAGATGGTGACTTTTTCTAACTATAATTTGTGTAATACTTGGAAATATTGCTTCCATAATTGTAATGTCTTGATTTTTTCCCTTTAAGTAAGTTGCATTTAGTAAAATACATGCAGTAAAATATATGTATCTATTATTAATATTTTTTTCCTCTTGGAAACTTCTGACAACTTAAAATGAACAAGGTGATCTTTGAAAACTAGTTTGCAACCCAGTGATCTCCCAGATCCTTGTCAATTTAATCACATTAATGTGATTAATAATAGATAATAACTGTTAACTGCAAAAGGTTAAAATCAATAGACAAATATAAACTATGATTATATATTATTGATATTATCACATAGATATATTGATTCCTTCTATAATCATAAATGACAATCTCATACAATGCAATCACTTATAAGCAATAAAACAGGGAAACATTCTTGATTAGAAGGTAAGCTCCTAGAGGAAGTGGGAAGAGGGGTTAATGATTTTTTTTATAAGGCATTTCTCTGAATTTGGTGCTAATATTAAGTAAAATGTTGAATATCTGCTCATATACAGACACTGACATATTGAATGAAATAATCACAAATTTTTATTACTCATAGGATTAATTAATTTGTATTTCTTAAACATATGATTAAGTTAGGATTAGTTCCTCTCAGAAGAAATTTCCATCCAACATTCCTTTACCTCCACTAAAATACCAAACCAAATCTCAAGTAAAAAACCCAAGTGCAAAGGCTTCTTCTCTTTACTCTCTGTACTAATAATGAGCCAAAAAAACACATTTTTATTTGCCTGTGGTACATAGTGCTGGCAGGCAGGTTATTCATCTACTGTAGACACTCACAGAATTATAGAATTAGAAAAGTAGGAGCTTCATATTTCTTCCTATCCCATCCATACCTAAAAAGAATCCCCACTACAATCAAACAAGCATATGATCATCCAACCTGTTTTTGAAGAGTCTGCCTTTGGGGGTAGAGAGAATGGAGAGGAGTCTGACCCTTTCAGGCTTGTCCCACCTTCCTTTTGAAAAGGAGTGGTAGCAGGAAGAGGGGACTTCAGAGCTAAGCATGGAAATAAGTGGTGTGCTGAGAACAAGCCATGATAACCTATCAGAAGATCTGGACTGCATCTATGCCAGGGCACAGATGGAATAGCCAAACCAGAGATCTGTTGCTCGAGGGTAGCAAGAGGTGGCCCATTGGGACAGGTCCAATTGGCTATTTCTTTGACACTACCTATTAAATGTTCTTGGTTTTCTCTTCTATTTAACCAGACATTTAGCTTGAATGTTCTTTATTTATTGTCTTCAATTTTACATAATTTACCTACTATAAAAATTCTGTTGACCAGTAGAATGTGTATTTTATTTAAGACTTACAAATAGAAAAAGTAGGGGAAAGAGTATTTCTTATTCTGCAGAAAAAGAAATGTTTGATTAGCAGGATCAAAATGGAAGAGTGAGACTAGACTGTACAAGCCTAGCATATGAATTCAGGATTCAGCTACTCCTGGAAGCAAATCATGATCAGGTGAGAACTGGCTACTAGGAGGAGCAAGGCTGGGGTAACCTCACTTTCATTTTTGAAGTACTGACAGTGGTTCTTGGTAGGCTGAATTTAAGGAAAGTCATGTCCCTCTAGAGAGGAGAAAAGTCATGCCTTTCTTTTCCTGGCCTGAAATGGAGACCCTTGTTTCCATTAACCCCCACCCCACTTCCACCCTACTCCTGGCTGCTGCATGCCTTGCTTTTTAGAGCCACCTATCTATGTGTCTCTATGTAGAGTCTTCTCTGGGAGTAAAGGTCAGTCTCCCACCTTCTCCTTTCCTACAAGGTCTCTCTACCCTAGTGGTAATTTCTATCTACATTCAGTGGGAACCTATTACCTTCAAGGCATCTCATTCCACTTTGGAATGGCTCTAATGATTAGGAAGTTTTGCCTGACACCAAGGCTAAATTAAAAAATTTTTTTTCACCTTCCACTTGTTACTTCTAGTTCTTTCCTGTGGGGTCAAACAGAAATGAATCTAAAACTTTCATGGGGCAGACTTTTGAATACTTGTTTTACATAATGATCATGTCCTCCCTGAATCTTTTCTTTTCTAGGCTAAATATCTACAGTTTTTTTTAACCAAAGCTCATATGTCATTACCTTGATATCTTGTCCTCTTTGATATTCTCCCACTTATGATTGTCTTTCAACTTTGATGTCTGATCAAGAAAGAGTATAGTGGGACTACCATCTCCTTATTCTTGGAAGTAAATGTATCTTAATGAAGAACAAGATTATATTAGCTTCCCTGACTGTCACAGTTACACCCCCAAATCTTTTTTTTAGTCAAACTGAATTTTCACCCTTACTGTTCCTATTTTGTACTTGTGAAGCTAATTTTTGAGCCCAAGTATAAGACTTTATCTTTACTGAATTTCATCTTAGACCTGTCAAGAACATTTGTGATCCTGTCATTCAGTGTTAGTTATCTCTTTCAGTTTTGTGCCATTGATTAATTTATGTGTTTAAGTCACTGATTTAAAAAAAAAGTCAAGGAGGGCTAAGCATAGACCCCTGGGATACTCCCCTGGAGACCTCCTATCACATTGACATTTAACTGCCAATGACTACTTTTTGGGTCTGGCTATTGACCTAAAAAAAAATTTTTTTTAAACCCTTACCTTCTGTCTTCTGAATCAATACTGTGTATTGGTTCCAAGGCAGAAGAGTGGTAAGGGCTTGGTGATGGGGGTTAAGTGACTTGCCCTGGGTCACCCAGTTAGGAAGTGTCTGAGGTCAAATTTGAACACAGATCTTCTGGACTCTAGGCCTGAAACAGTGTCTACTGGGTTACCTAGATGCCTTTATGACCTGCTTTTAAAAGAAACTCTGCTGTGTTTTATTTTGTAATCACCATTTTCTTTGGGAAATAGTCATTATCTCTTTAATGATCCTTTAATTCTAGAATTTTCACAGGAATCAAAGTCAAGCTCTTGCTATTTGCCAGTCTAGTCATACATTTCCCCCTTTCTCATTTTCCGTGATCGTTCTCATATCACTACAAATGTTTAGTGTACAATAGTTCATTTGGATCAGGTGACCTGAATTTGTAAATGGTAAGCATTCTTAGTTGGGTACCAATTCTCTGTTTTCCATACCTTCCCCCACTTCATTTTCAGTGCAAAATCCTTGTCAGAAAAAATCCAAACAAAACAAGAACTTTTCTCCACTGTGATCTCTGTTGCACTTCAAGCTGCCCGTCCTATATCTTCTTTGGATCCGTCTCTTTCCCCCAAATAGCTATAAAACAAGCAAACAAAAACAAACAAACAAACAAAAAAAACCCAATTCCTTTTTCTTATTCAAGCTTTGAGAATTAGGAAGCTGAAAGAAAATCTTCCAGGCATCACTGAGGTGGGATGCGGGGAAGAGTGGGGGAAACCCATCTAGGACCCAGGGTCTCATATTCTTAGCTCTTAATTTCATTTCCCTCTCTCTGAATGAACAACCAATCTCACTAGTAGTGAGGGGCAGAAGTAGGGGAAGTTTAACACTTGGACAAACTCCCTAGTTAGCCGAAGAGTTAACTCAATAACTATGGGATTATGATGGTGGAAGGTGATTGCTTTGCCTAAAAATTCAAACAACTCTCTGGCAATGGCCAGGAATAAATCTCTTCTGCAACTGCAGCAGAATTTTCCCCCTAAGTGTAAAGGACTTAAACACACACACACACACACACACACACACACACACACACACACACACACACAATTCCCTAGCCGACAGTGTTTATACAGCAAGACGTGGAGACAAAGCAGTTCATGCTCTCATCTCTTGTTGGATGAGTACACATGCTGGAGAAGTATATACATAGCCTGCTTTGTGTATTCGCGCCCAGTTATACTTCACAGCTTATAGCTCTCTGAGAGGACATTTATTCACCCTCTATACAATACTTTCCTCTCCGCTCCCACCCAGTAGCTCTCCGATCCTAGATGCTTCCTCTAGGTCCCCGAAGTGTCTTTCTCACCCCCTTTCCCTGTTCCTCTACTCTTTTCCTCCCCCTTTCCCTCTTCTCTATTCTATCAGATTGAAGAGTTTAAGGAAAAGCACCCTTTGGCTACACATTTTTAAAGAATCACACCTTGGAGAATGAAATCCTGTTGCGGTGTGGTATATCGAGGGTGGCAGAAGTGAGACTTTGGATTCTCTCTCTCTCTCTCTCTTTCTCTCACACGCGCGCGCGCGCGCGCGGACACACACACACACACACACACACACACACAAACACACACACACACACATTCTCTGTCTTTGCTTCTCTAGCCTTTCTCCTTGGCTACGAGGCCCCTGTAACCCAGCCCATCCAGAATTTCGGAGGAGGCCAGGGAGAGGAATTTGCCCAGCCCCACCCCCTTCCCCTTCTACTCCTTCAAACTTCTTTCCCTTTGCTCTTCAGTTCCTCCAACCTGACCCCTCTTTCCCATCGAGCTCCTCCCCTAGTCACATTTAGGGATCCTCCTCCTCCAGCCCCCTCCTCCAGTTAGGACTCCCCCAGCCCCGCACCACCTCCTACTTTTCCCTCCCCGCGGGGTTGCTCTCCCCCCACTTTGGCTCTTGCTGCCAAAGCCATGATGTAATGGTGTATGTTAATCAGTAGCATGTGGGGAGCTCGACTCGGTCTCGGTCGGCCCCAGTCCTCACTGAGCTGACACAGGAGGCGGCATCAGTGGCTGCAGCGGCGGCAGCCGAGACACTGCCGCAACCACCACCTCCCCCGCCCCCCGCCGCCAATACCTTAGCATTCGGGGAACGTGCCCCCGGACCTGGCCACCGGGATGGCCCACATCCGCGGGCCTCTGGGTTTTCTACTCCTCTGAAAACTGCTGCCTGCCCCGGAACCCGCGGTGCGGGGGTGCCTGCCCGCAAAGATGAGCTGGGCCAAGGTGAGTGACCCTTTCCCTTCAGCTCCACACACTTCTGGGGACCCAGAACGGGATCCCTTGGCTTCTTTCCAGCCTAGGGCTTCGTCTTCTGTTTGGGAAGTTTGGAAAGCCAGGAAGGGTGGGTGGGTGGGTGGGTGAGTCATAGGGATGCTTGAAGCCTGAATAGCTCTGAGAGTTGGGTCTGGAGTCTGGATACATCTCTTCCAATTTATAGGTCCAATCCCTAAAACGTGGGGAAAATGAGAAGGGAGAGGGAGGGAATATAGGGGGTAGGACGGGAAAGCCACAGGAACCTAACTTTTTTTTTCTTTGCGATCATCGTTTGGGGGCGTGTGCTGGCAGCGCGGAACCGCATTCTCCGCGAAGCTCCCTAGTCTGCTAATGAAACCATTCCGGGCTTGGGCGGCCAAGAAGCCGCCAGGGTCTCTCTCCGGGAAGTCGTTTTGGGGATGCCAGTGTGGGGTGGGTGGGATGTGGAGAGGCTCTGTGCCAGATCGACCCACCCAGTCGGGAGAAGGAAAAAGGGGTGCTAAAATGCTTTTATTTTATTTTAATATCAAACCAGGCTTTTTGTAAAGGAAAGTCGGAAAAGGTCGGGGGTGGTGGTGGGGTGTCACAGCCGGGGAGGGAAGTCTGGAGTATCTTTGCTCCTGCAGATTGTGTGTTAAGGCTTGGGTGGGAAGAGTTTATTTTTGTCTTTAGCTGCCACTGCTCAAGGCCTAGATTCAAAGAGGAGTCTGGTGATTGGAGATGTTGGTTGGTGTAGATGGAGCGGCAGCCGCTAGGCTGCTTCTCCGAGAGGAGGAGGGAAAAGAAGGAAAGAAGGAAGGAGGGAAAGAAGGAAGGAAGGAAGGGAGGAAAGAAGGAAGGAAGGAAAGAAGAAAGGAAGGAAGGAAGGAAAGAAGGAAAGAAGGAAGGAAGGAAGGAAGGAAGGAATGAAGGAAGGAAGGAAGGAAGGAAGGAAGGAAGGAAAGAATCTGGATTCTTGAGCCACCCTCCCCCCGCCAACCCCCGGCGTATTGTAAGTTTTCTTTGCTTGAATGATCTGTTGCAGTTATCGGTATCAGGTACAGTCCCTAAAGTCCTCAGGGAAGAAGACCCGTATGCAGCAGGGGGAGGCAGTAGCTGCAGCCGCAGCAATAGCAACAGGAAGCTGCTGGGGTCTCCTTCTTGCACCTTAGTAGGGAGGTTTCTTTAAATCTCTAGGCTGAAAATCTCGTTATCTCCCTCTGTCAGTGGTGCATGCAGAGGGGGGAGGGGGGTTGTTATTTTTAATACTCTACTCCTCTACACATCCTCCCCCGTCCCCTCCCCCCATACACTACTCAAATTATTGACCTGAAATCTCCTAAAATACATTGGGAAGCGGGAGGTAACCCTGCTGAATCATGCCGTTGTGCTTATCTCCTTGTGTCTAAGCGCAGCCAATTTCTCTCTTTCCAGTTGTGAACCCTGGGAATTCGGGTGTGAAGGGTCTGACCTGTTGCCCAGGGGAGAAGAGAGCTGGAAACGTCTGAAACCCCTGGCTGAGCGAGAGGGAAAAAAATCTGTATTGTGCCTTGTGGAGATTTTTTCCCCCATATTATTAAAAAAATTCCTGCGCTACCGTCATCCTTGTTGAGGAAATCAGCAAGAATCACCGAAACGTAACTGAAGGAAGAAGAGAGAAGGGATCATAATCTGCAAAATCCATGCACCAAAGGCGATTTTCCCCCTCTAAAAAGGCGTTATTCTAGTGATCATTGAGGTTGCAACTACAGTAAACTTTGGGGTAGGGGCAGGGTGGGAGGGGAATTTCTATTTGTTTCCCTCATCTCTCCCACTGAGACTTCCCCCCTAATCATGATGTTTCGAGATCAGGTCGGAGTGCTGGCAGGTTGGTTTAAAGGCTGGAATGAATGTGAACAGACTGTTGCTTTGCTGTCCCTTTTAAAGCGGGTGAGCAGGACCCAGGCTCGCTTTCTTCAGATCTGCCTGGAGCATTCCCTGGCGGATTGCACCGAGCTTCACATTCTTGAAGGAGAAGCCAATAACCCCGGTAAGTTTGGTGCAACCAATCCATTTTGACTATTAACTTGTGCTCTTATCCTCTTGTTCTCCTCCCTCTACCCCTTGTGACAGAAGAAGCTAGGAGATTAGGAATGTACTAGCTGGTTTATATATATATGGGCTTTCCTACCCCCATCCCTTTCCCCCTTAATGCTGCTGACTTACCACGATTTGATTTTTTTTTTCCCAAAGTGAACTACTTCAGTCCTTTTGGTGTTGTAACTGAGGTACTACATGCTAACTATGGTAGCATGAATGATTGATTTTTCTTTCATGCAGTTTCCTATGAAATAAGTAAGTCAGATCACGTAGAGTCTGGGTTTTCTGGGTTTCCTTTGGACAATGTGGCTTGCTTGATTTAAGCAACGTAGGAATAAGCCCAGTATGGCCCCTAGGAGCTCATTATGTTGCTACGGCTACGATATGATGTATAAAGAACAGATGATAAAAATCAAATTCTAATTTTCATTCCTTCACTCACTTCCATCATCCTCCCACCCCCAATTCTTTCTTAGGATTCTGTGATCTGAGTAACTTATTCTCTGGACATGACACAATATGCTATTAAAAGGAGAGTGAATGGCATGTGTTAAGAGTACCTGGAGGTATTTCCTCACTTGGAGAAGTCCAACCTGGCTACAAGTCTCCCCTCTCACCTCCCCTCTCCCTTTTACATTTTTAAGTGTTTCATAACTATTTCTGGAACTCTATTAGCCCCATTCCTGTAAATGAGCCTTTTGTTACCCAGCCTACCCTGATCTGGAGCTACAACTTTCCTTTTAAGTAATTTATGTGGAATTTACACAGATATATCACTCTATATTTATGATTTCACAAAGAAACTACTAGAAACTATCTTTTCAGAGTTTTTTGTTTGTTTGTTTCTGTACTCATTTTTAACCTATTAAAACATTGCAGTCTGCTACTACAGTTGGAGAATTCAGTGCCTTTGCCTTTTGATAGCTTTTTGGAGAGGGTTTTTTAAATAGCTTGTGTGCGGGTAGAGGAAAAAGTCTGTCGAATGACTTTTTGGATAGGTGAAATTCTTTAGGCCTTATTGCAGCAGGATACTGAACAGAGCCCCCAGTGTTTACTCAGAGAAAAGAATGCAGGGTCCTTCTCCAGCTGTTCCATATTAGAGCACTGAGCCTGCAAGATTTGGCAGATGTCTATGCTGCCATTTGATGATATTATCCAGTACAATGAAGTTAGACCTAGGATTTATATAAGTATGTCTTTTGAAAAGGAAAAAAAAGAGTTATCCTGGTTTATAACTTTGTAATCAGAATGATGAAAAATCTAGAATGGGAAATGTCCTTATTTATAAGAGTTATCCATCTAGAAGAGACCTTTAGAAGTCTCTGTGCTGACTCTAGAATGGCTTTTGTTTAAGTCAAAATTATCCTTTTTAAAGATAATTTTATGGAAAGAGATTCTACAGTTTCTCTTTGGGAAGTCCATTGTTTAATAACAATCAGTGTTACTCATCAGTGCTGATGAAGAATGTTGCAGCTCAATAATACATTTAAAAATAAGAAAATGGTTCTACCTCATTCATAAGTATATTGATTATAACTGAGATAATTGATTGTTTATTATCTTTAAATCAGTCTCTAACAGATCAGGGCAATAATTCTAGTTACCTGGCATGCTAATTTCCTTTGCTTCTCCAGTTTTGATAGATACTATTATATAGACAATTTGTTTTGTCTTTATTGTATATGTCTTATTAGACATTTTAGTAAGTGAGAACAGATTTAAAATCACAAGAAAACAATTCCTACATTACCCAAGGTAATTGAAAAAATCTTTGACTTAATTAAAGACATTTTAGCATAGTGACTAAACTTCTCAATATATATGGGAGGAATCATGTTAGGAACTCAATGATTTAAATTTATGAGGGAAGTCCTCAAATTTTGAAAAAGATGTTTTTTCAGAAGTCTTATGAACCAATTAACTAAAAAATTGAAGCTCCTCATTAAAAAATTACATGGTTGTCTTTTCTCTTTGTTTCTAAAATTTTAAACAATTCATATCTAACACCTGTACACATGACTGATGACATAGAAATATAAAAGGCTAGTGATGCTCTAGAACCACTAAGTAAAGATAGTATATTCATTTTCTCTGGTAGGTGCATCTCTAACTATAAATTAATAAGTTTACTTTAGGGGCATTAATAAACATATTTGACCTGTTCCTCTATTTATATATATATATATTTTTCCAGTAAAGAAGTTCTGCCTGAATAAGTCTTTTTACTTGTGGAGGTAATATTTGATTTCCTTTTGGAATCTGGAAGTTAAAAGGAGTCCAAGGATTTAGAATAATATTTCAGCTATCTTGAACTCAGCAATCTGGCAACCTGATCCATATAAAATCTATTTGTATCTGGGCTATATATCATAGCTTACAACCAGGATGCAAAGAAAAGAAGGCTTTTGAACAGCTGTCACAAAACTCCTGCACTAAGCTCCTGCACTTTATTCATAGGAGAGTTCCCTAGGTTCTTACTGAGTCTTTTCAGTATTGTTTGCACTTAGTTTAAACAAACTTCATTGGTTGATCTTCAAGCCCATCATTGAATAGAAGCAATAAGATTATAAGAGAAGTGAGAAGCTGCCTCTCCCAGCTTTGCACATGTAGGCCAATAATTAATAGTGTGATGAAAAATCAAGAGATGGAAAAAGAGTACATAAAAACTCAAAGAGTAATGCAACTCAATGCCATTTTGCTTTGGGGCATACAGCTTACTAGATTCAGGGGATACCCCTGATAATTTAACAAGTACATTCAGCTGATCTTTGAGGTCAAGGATTGGATCAATTTTTGTCTTTGTATCTTCAGTGCATACTTCCTACTGTAATTGCTTAAAACTTAATTGGTTCTCAAAATGTAGTCCAGGAACCTCAGAGAGTCCTTGGGATTCTTTTATGGGATCAATGAGGTCAAAATTCTTTTCATAATAATACTACAATGTTAATTTTTCTAACATGGTAAATATCAATAGCTATAACCACATCATCACACAGTCTTTGGGGTCTTTCTTTAGCAATTTTAAGAGTTTAAAGAGAGTCCTGAGACCAAAAAAATTGAGAACTGCTGCATTAGATAATATCTCTGCCAAATAGTAGTCTTAAATGATATAGAAAAAGGAGAGCTAAAGGGTAATACTGTTAATGATTGTATAGTACTGCCTATAGGCAAAGGTACATTTATTTAATGAATCTCAGAACCACAGGATTTAAGAGTTGGAAGGAATCTCAGTAGCTATGTAGTTCCACTTACACACATTCTAGAAGGACAATGTTCATTATTTAGATAAACAAATTTCTAAAGCAGTGAAGAACAATTTGTTAAACTTCCCTAGTTTGGTGGACATTTCCCTTCAGAACTCTCAATTCCTCCTTTGTTCAAATTTCCTTCTTAAGAAGCAACTTTTTGATTCTGTCACTTGACCCCTAGAATAGACTGACCCATCATGAGGGAAGTGCTTGGTTTGAAAAAACTGGGTCAGTGTTCTTCCTAAGTGTAGTTACCATTGTGAATGAATACATTGATGTTGTGGTACCTAAATCTTTTTCTCCTGAGTTTGCTTGGCATGAATCAGTTCCCCTAGAGTCAGATTGATTCTGATTCGGCCAATTTTAATAAATCAAGTTCCATATGCCATGTTTAAGAATCAGAGAAGTGTGTACCACATGGAAAGATTTGGAAAGATTATTGTTCTAAATGGCTAAAATAGAAAAGTTTTAGTGCTTAACATATGAATCCAGAATGATTACTTCCTTGAGATTTTTGAATAGTTGGGATTTTCCCATATACTTGCCTCTGTACAGTGCTTACAACCATAGTAGCTATACATAGCACCTATTTTATGTGATACTTGAAAAAATGAGGGCTATTTGAGACCCAGTAGAAAAGAAATCACTTTTGGATCTTCCCTCTCATTATTGCCAGTTTAATAGGTTTTGAGAAGACACTGCGAGTATGTTTAGATACTAGGCACTCTCCTCTTCAGTCACCATTTATATCTTCCTCAGCTTTATAGCAAACTGAAATTCAGCCAATTGGTAGTGTTTTTGTGTATATGGATTGATTTAGTTGTCTCTGACTATACCCTAGTTAATAAGTTAATAAGTAAGTCAACAGTCAACAAGCAGTTATCAGTATATAGTCTATACCAGGCATTTTGACAAAAATTGGGGATTTAAAGCAAGGCAAAAGATCTTTCTCAAGGATCTCCCAATCTAGTGGAAATTTAATGATGCTCTTGAGATTGATAATACCTAAATTAGCAATTTCAAGCAGAAACATTAAGCTATTACTTAAGACCTTCGTGTAAGTCTTATTTAAGATAAAGGCTACATTGGCAAAGGGAATATAGAAAGCAGATGGAGTGTTTATTCTGTATATGACAGACTATCCGTGTCTGAAAATAATTGTCAACTGTGTCTGAAGTCCTTAGCCCTCTTCTTTAAGAACCTACCTTAAAATTAGTTTTATTGGGGGGCAGGCTTCTCTTTTATGTGGTCTAGAGACGTTCCTGGGTTTTGGGTTCCTGGGTCTTGGTTTCCTATCTTATCTCAGATACTTCCCAAGTTTGTGACCCTGTGCTAGTCACTTAACTCTCATTGCTTAGTCCTTATCACTCTTCTGCCCAAGACAGAACATAAGGGTTTTTTAAAAAATTAGTTTAATTAAAAAGTTTGTTAGGTGACTTTTTAGAACTTTGAACATATTCTCACCTGGAAACAGTGTTTCAAGTGATGGTTAAACTCACATATTGACTCATAAATCCTCTTAAAATGATAGTGCAGATAATATATTTTTCATTTATTCGTGAAAAAGAGTACAAAAGCAGTTTTAATAGGTCTATGATATCATTGATTCAGGCATACCAGAAAGAAATATGCAAAAGGACCCTTAGTTCCGGATCCTATTCTCCTTGTGTAGTGATATTGATAGAACAATAGAAGAAGGCAAAAGACACTAAGAATTCCAGTTTTATACCATCTGTAACAATTATGTGTTGATACTTTAAATGTGAGATATTCTTCCAACAAACACAGAGTTGATATACTTTTCTGGACCAGACCTATGATTTCAGTGGTGTAGGAAATTCCATTTACCATTGTACTCCTGCTCCTTACAGTAGGTCTACAACTTCTGATCTTAGAGAATTAATTGTCTGGGGCTCTTGAAGTTGAGCAACTTGCCCAAGAACACAAAATCATTTGATATGTGTTAGATGTAAACTTGAACCCAGGTCTTCCTGATTTTGAGAGGCTCTGTTGAGGGGTTCTCCCATCCAAGGAATTCCACGTTATCTATCAATGTAGGTAGGGAAAAATACATATTTATTTTCTTCTAACTGCTAATTAAAATTTAACATTTCTTTTAATTACTAATGTAGGCAACAGAATGTTACTCTGATAAGGGATCCATAGGCTCCATCAGATTGCCAAAGGGGTCCATGACACACAAAAAGTTAAGAATCTCTGCTCTACATACACTAGACGACATGTTGCCTTTGCACTTCACTATTGGTTTATTCAACTAAATCTATGATTTTATCCCTTTGGATGTTGCTTCCAGTTATGAAGATTGCAATCTACTCACATTAAAAAAGCCCTTTTTACTGACTTTTATCCAGATTCTTCTAAGTTCACCATGGGGAGTTTGACCAATTTGCTGAGGACTTTCCTTTTCTCCTGGCATCTTAAGGATACTATTGTTCTTGGCAAATGTCATAAACATTCTTTGTATTATTCATTTTTATTACTTATTTGAAGCAAAAGCAGGTTTAATTAGAGCAAATGAAGGAGGTAGGTGGAGACCTGGATATTCTGAAGAGTCCTTAAAAATGGCTTTCAAGAGGTTTAGGTATTGATTGTCTATTGTATATTGATCATATATATGATGACTTAATGTATAGCAAACCAGAAAGACAAAGGCCCAGCTCCTGCCTTTCCAAGGTCCTGGTTATATGACAATGGACAAGTCAATTAACCTTTCATAGCTATACATAGCTTTTGAGAGGCAGCCTGGAGTATTGTTAACCAACTGGGTTTGGAGGCAGGAGGACATGGGTTCAAGTCCCACCTCAGACAATGAACTAGCTATGTGACTTTGGGCTTAAACTCTCTTTGCCACGGTTTCCTCATCTGTAAAACAAGGAGTTTGGATTCAATGGTCTCAAGGATTGCTTGAACCTCTAATTCTTTAGAATCTAAGTCTATGTTCAATTCCCTTTCAAATATATATAGTTCTCCTTTTCCTGTGTCAAAGGTGTATCATTAGTATTACACAAGATTGTAAGGTATAATTAGGTCAATTTTTGGCACTGAAGTTAAAAATAAATTTATTTAATTAATTAATTTAGAATATTTCCCCTTGCTTACATGATTCATGTTCTTTTCCTCTCCTCCTCCCTCCCCCCTCCTATAGCCAATGAGTAATTCCACTGGGTTTTACATATATCAAAAAACAAAGCAAAAAAAAAAATATTATATAGTAAGACCTTAAAGGATTTTCATACACTCACTGTTATATAAAACAGATATTTCCTATCTGACAGCCCTGTGATCTCATCAATGTGGGTACTGTCTTAATTATATGTTGTTCAGTTCTGTCTAACTCTTTGTGACCCCTTTTTGGGGATTTTCTTGGCAAAGATACGGAAGTGGTTTGCTATTTCCTCTTCCAATAAAATTTACAGAGGAGAAAACTAGGTAAACAGGGTTAAGTGACTTGCCCTGGATCACACAGCTATTAAGTGTCTTAGGACAGATTCAAACTCAAGATGTCTTCCTGACTCCAGACCCAGTACTCTATCCACTATACCACAAAGTTGCCTCTTTAGCTATGTAGATCACAACTAATCCATACCCTGTCATCCTATGGAACACTTTTCCATACCCTCCCATAATTCTTTTACTTGGGAATCTACCCAACATGCTTAGGACATTTCTTAAAATGCTTGTTGACTGACTGATTACTTATAAAGGAAAAGTAGACTTAATAGAATCAGAATTTTAGACCAAGGAAACAACTTAAAGAATATGCAGAGAATTTAAATGCCATAAAAAAGTGTTTTATTTATATTTTTTCTCATGTCACTGTCATTTCCCAATGGTTCACTTTCATTTTTTCCAAATGAACATTCTCTTTTAACAAATAAGTATTAGTAAGCAAATAAATGTGCACATTAGCCAAGTCTGACAATGTATGCCTTGTTTTACAATTATAATCTGCTGAGGGAGAGAGGTCCTTTTATTAGTCTTCTGAAATCAAAACTGGTCACTGCTTTGATCTCAGTGTTGATGTCTTTTAGCAGAACATGTGTACATGCATTTTCTACATCTGTACCACACACACATATGTAATAGAATTTGTGGTAATTGTGTTAAACTGTTCTCTTGGTTCTACTTACTTCATTCTGAAGTAAAATCCATTCTGAATTATGTTATACAAGTCTCCTCAAATTTTTCTGAATTCTTTATTTTCATTACATTGGTCAGTTGCATGGCAAGAGTGTGGATTATTGATGGCTAGCTCATATGGTCTGCTGGTATCTGTGCAATATCAACATATCTAGAGCATTCCAACATTTTGGGGAGACATTCAATTAGAGGATTCATGAGAGAATGTGGACAAAATATTGACACAGAAAGGCAGGTCTTAGTTTAGTTGAGATCTGCAATAGTTAGAGGGAATATATACATCATTGAGATCACAGATCTGTTAGAGTATCAACATTCTTGTGGAAATTTCTGTTTAAGATGTTGATCTTCTGTCCTTTCAGTTGTGTCTGACTCTTTGTGACTCATTTGGGGTTTTCTTAAAAAAGTTACTAGAGTGATTTTGTTATTTCCTTCTCCGGCTTATTTTACAGATGAGGAAACTGAGGCAAATAGGTTTAAATTACTTGCTCAGATCACACACAACTCTTAAGTGTCCAAGGCTAGATTTGAATTCAGATCTTCTTGACTCTAGGTCCAACAGTCTATCCTCAATACCACCTACCTGTCTTAGATGATAGTCAATAAGTTAAATCCCCTTAAGACTTTGCTCTAAGATTTTTTTCTTTTAAAAATTATTTATTCATATTCTGAACTTAAGCACCAAATAACATGAACAATTTTATGTACAAAGTTAGATGGAAAAAAATAATTTTATCAAAAACTGCAAATAGCTGTTTTCCTTTTAAGTATATAATACATTTAAAATGTGATTTTCAAAGCTGTTCTGCCTGTCTGTGATTCCTTCTTATTTTTCTTGTGTTTTCTTCTGTGTACTTAAAAATGTTCCCATCATTTCCTCATCATTCCCCATCCCCCACTTCCCCCAACAATCCTATCACTACCTGGCTTTCCTCTAGCCTCTTTCCAACAAATTGAGAAAAAGAAAAGAATAACAAAAATCTTTGAAATAAATATTAATAATCAAGCAAAACAAATTCCTACATTGGCTGGGTCTGAAAATATTTGTCTTATTCTGCACCTCTGCCTGTCAGAGATCAGGAGGTGGGCAGCAAAGTTCATTATCATTTATCTGAAGTGAGACAATGAGGCACAATATGAAAAGAAATGGCCCTGGAGACAAATGACCTAAAACCCTAGCCCTTTAGTTTGCTACTCATGTAACTCCAGGCAAACAATTTTATCTCATTGGGCCTCATTTTTCTTTTCTGAAAAATAATGAGATTGAACTTGATGGCTTCTAAAGTTCTTTCCAGTTTTAAATCTATGACCCTATTACATTGATCAGAATTTGTAAGTTTAAAATTTTTTTTTAAAAAATATATGAATCTGTTGCTTACATGTCCTGGAAATGAGATCTTTATCAGAGAAACTTGCTGCAGTTTGTCCCCTAGTAGTTGATTATTTCCCCACTAACTATAACTGCATTGACTTTATGTGTGCAAACTCTTTTTAATTTATGTAACCAAGATTGTAATTTTATTGTAAATTATCCTCTCTTTTCCTTGTTTGGTTATGTACTTTTCCCCACTTAGCTGAAAGATAATTTTTTCCTTGTTCCTTTAATTTTCTTCTGGAGTCACCTTTTATTTCTAAGGTATGTATGCATTTGAGGTTTATCTTGGAATATACTATTAATCTATCCCAAATTTCTGCCAGTTTTAATGCTTTCCAGTTTTCCCAGAAGTTTTTGTCAAATAGTGAATCCTTACTCCAATAAATGGAGTTTTTAAAAAAATTAAGCACCATGCTACTGTGTTTGTGCTTGTATCCTATTACATTGATTGATGTCTTTATTTTTAACCAGTACCATATTGTTTTGATGATTGCTACTTAATGTTATATTTTGAGATCTGGTACTACCACAGCCCTCTATTTTTATGAGGTTCTTGGTCTTTTGTTCTTCCAGATGAAATTTTTTTCTAGCTTTGAAAAGCAATTAGATAGTTTGATTGGTGTATCAATCAATAAAAAATTAATTTAGTAGTATTGCTATTTAAAATTTTAAATCATATTGATAAGCCCTAACAATTAGTAGTTGATATTTCTCCAAGTATTTACACACACACACACACACACACATATATAAATACACATATATATATATATATACATATATATCCTTTTTTTTTCCTGTAGACCATTTTGTAGTTGTATTTATAAAGGCCCCATGTATGTCTTGGTAACTAGACTCCCAAATATTTTATAGCTTCTATACTTATTTGAATGGAATTACTCTCATCCTGCTGAGTTTTGTTTATAATATATAGAAAAGCTGATGACTTTATGTGGGCTTATTTTACTTCCTGAAATTCAGATAAAGTTATCATTTCAATTACTCTTTTTAGTTGACTTAGGCTTCTCTACATAGACTATTATGCAAATAATCATTACCTCCGTTTCTTTTCTTGTCTTATTGCTGTAGCTAGCATTTTTAGCACTATATAATAGTGATGATATTGCTTTGTGCCTGAACTTATTAGAAAGATCTCTAGACTTTCTACATTACAAAAATGTTGGCTCTTTATTTGAAGTAGATACTATTTACCATAATAAGAAAAGGTCCATTTATTTGTATGTTTTTTGATGTTTTTTGTTTTACATAGAAATAGGTGTTTAGTTTTGTTAAAAGTTTTTCCAGCATCTATTGATTTAATTAGGATGTTATATTTTTTGTTTTTGTATAGGCTATTTTGTTTATAGTTTCTTTATAATGAGCCACTCCTTATTCCTGGTATAAATTCAACCTGGTGATAGTGTATACTATTTTTAATATTTGATATAACCCCCTTGCAAATATTTTATTTAATATATTAATTGATATCAGTTAGAGGATATTGGTCTATTATTTTCTTTTTCTTCTTTGTCTCCTTCTGGTTTAGATATCAGAATCAAATTTATGTCATAAAAGTGTAGCATTGTAGATAGAGAGCTAGCTTTGGATCCAACAAGACCTGGGTTCAGGTTCTGCCTCTGACATAAATAACTTCTTAGGTCAGACCTTTCAGAGCCCCAGCCTCTAAGACTATAAATACCAAACAAGGTGCCTTAGGAGCTTCACCTTCTGGGAGTTACTTGTTCTAGTTGAATCACAGATTCAGTATATGAAGAAATAAGTAAGAGAATACTTGAGAAAAGATTTTAATTGGTATCTTTAAAGAACTGAGTGGGGAATTTCAGAAATGAGAAGTTAGCAGTTATAATGATGTTTAAGGGTGATTTGGTCTATAATATTTCTTTCATCTGACACACTGTATATAATTATTTTTGCACTATTAACAAATAGTACAACCAAGTAACCTTAGGGTTTATTTAAACCTAGAGAATAATTAATATTTCTTTGTTTATTTTTCTTTCTTAGTAAATGCTTTTGGGAAATGAGTTTTATTCAGCTTGTTAAATAGATAATATTTAGTAAATTAGAGTAGAAGTTCATAGCTACTTTTAAAATGAGAAATGTTACTTTTTTTAAAATTTTATAATATTTTATTTGATCATTTCCAAGTATTATTCATTAAAGACAAAGATCATTTTCTTTTCCTTCCCCCCACCCCCCGTAGCCGACGTGTGATTCCACTGGGTATTACATGTGTTCTTGATTTGAATCCATTGCTATGTTGTTAATGTTTGCATTAGGGTTTCCTTTAGAGTCTCTCCTCTGTCATGTCCCCTCAACCGCTGAGAAATGTTACATTTTAAAGTAATTAATATAAAAATATAATATCATATTATATCTTTTGATTGGCTTACTATTTGGGATGAGAAAGGCTATGAAAAATGAACTAGTAACAGGTCCTTGGAAAATAGTCCATTGATCTGCCTATATTTGAAGGCTTTCTAGCTTGATTAGATCTGCCAAAGTTATGCTTTGCTGGCAAGAAACTAGGGTCTGTAAGGATGATATTAGAAAATAAGTATTGTTTTATTAGTTTAGGGATGAGAAGTAAAGCAGCTGGCTTGAGAAAAAAAAAACTGGAGTTTAAAGCAGAGCTGAGAGAGTGTGTTAATTTCAGATATGACAGTTATAACCATTTTTCTATGTCAATTACTCTCTCTGGCAGTTGGGAGTTGGTCTCTGGCAGTTGGCAGAGACACACTCTCAGAGACTCTCTCTCAGGGTTGGAGGAGGTAACATCTTTGCCTCTCTTTCTCTTTTTAAGGAAAGATCTGAAGGAGCTCAGTGTTTTCTTTTCCCAACTTGGGAAACACTATTGTGGTTTTTATAGATTGTTTAACTCTGAGAAGATCAAAGTAAAACTTGGTCTTTGGTTGGGATGCTGAGTCTGTTAAAACTCCAGAGTCCTAACTTGATTCTTGTTGAGACTCAACCAGCTAGCCTTTGTTATTTTATAAGTTGAAGGTGAAGTTAAGAAGTATAAGGATAATAGCAGTAGTTTTTGTTTAGACAGTATAAATTTGGGTTAGTCATATCAGGGAAGATTAGTGTAGCCTGTGAAACACAGGAGAAGTGGTTCCTTGCGGAACCTGGGAGTTTATTTGGGTGGATTTAGAATCCCTTAGAATTAGAAATCCTTTATTTATTCTTATATATTTCAATAAATACTTTATTTTTATAATAAGAGTCTCTTTAGTGTCCTTGTGCCTGGCCCTGAAGGGAAGTTCACATTTGAGCTTCACTTCATCACTGAGGATATTTTTGATTACCTCTATCAAAAGTATCTGAACAGTTTTGAAAAGTTTTGAATCTACATTGGAACAGTTTTTCCATTTAAATATTTTATTTTTATAACTCGCCAATTTATTTTTACAGTTTGGCGAGCCAGCATTCAAGTAGCATTTAGTGGAGGATATTTAGAACCTAGCTAGACTAGATTGGTTTTGGAAAATTTGTTGTAAGGCCTGTATAAAGATATATACACAAATAGGATAAACTTTATGAATTTCCAAGGCCAGGAATGAATAGATTCAGAAAATAATACTGTTAGTAGTAGTAGAGGCAAAAATAATTTCAAGTAGGCTATTGTGAAATATTTTTAGGAATAATAATCCTAGAGCTGTTACTAGTTCTTTGAACTGTATTCAGTCCACATTTGAAGAGTGATTTCTGGTTGTTTTGAGTAGTAGAATCTTACAAAGACACTAGTGAGCTAGCTTCACTGATGTAGTTGTTTGTTAAATTAGAATATCTCTATTTAAGGAAAGACATAAATTAAAGAGCCTATTCCTGTGGGCTATTTAATATTTCCTTCAAGAGATCTGTCAACCTCTGAACAATGGTTTATCAGCACAGGTAATTTGTAATTGTTTTCTAAGTCTATGAATCTCTTTTGCCTTTTCTCTGGATCTTAGGAGGGAGCATAGTATATATAAAAACATAATATATTTTCCTATCAGGTCTGGGAATATTCTATAATCATATGAATTTTTATAGCATGCCATATACCACCACCAAGCTATTGGCATATTTTCTAATAGAAGCAGTTGTAATGCTAAGAGTGAACAGAATCCTTCCTATATACTAATACCTATCTTTTTCTTTTTTATTAAAATAAAACATGACCTAAATTGGACTGGAAAAGTCCTTGGGTTGGGGGGGGGAAGCTAGATGGCTTAGTGCACGGGTCCCCAAACTTTTTACACAGGGAGCCAGTCCCTCAGACTGTTGGAGGGCCAGACTATTAAAACAACAACAACAACAACTATGAACGAATCTGTATACCACTGTCTGGATAATGGAGGTTGCAGCACTGGCTGTGATAGGTCTGTCACACGTTGCACAGGCCCATCACTGCCACCACTATACCATGCAGCAGTATACACAATGTGGAATACCCTCCCCCAGATCACTGCTCACCATGCTGACATCTTTCATTGTGCAGTCACAAAATCCCTTGCAGGGCTCGTAGTTCTCATTCAGTTACTCTCAGAACAAGATTCCATGCAAAGGATTATGTCACCAGAAGTAGTACTGTATGTGAGTGACACCACACTTTGTGGTGCCGCCACATACAATGCTCCTCTCACTGACCACCAGTGAAAGAGGTGCCCCTTCCAGAAGTTCGGTGGGGGCTGGATAAATGACCTTGGGGGCCACATGCGGCCCATGGGCAATAGTTTGGGGACCCCTGGCTTAGTGCATAAAGAATCAGGCCTGGAGATGGGAGGTCTTGGATTCAAATGTGTCCTGAGACACTTCCTAGCTGTGTGACCCTGGGCAAGTCACTTAACCCCCATTACCTAACACTTACTACTCTTCTGTCTTGGAAGTGATACTTTGTATTGATTCTAAAACAAAAGATAAGACTTTTAAAAAAAGTGCTTGGAAATTCTGAACTGAGTAGTGTTTGTATTTGGTATTCTGACAACTCAGATATTGCCAAGCAATAGTAGTTCAAAATTCTAGATCCCTTCTACTGCTAAGAAGCTATGTAAACTTGAGTGCATTACTCTTCTTTTGCCTTACTTGCCTCACCTTTACTACGAAGATAATAATATCCTAACCTCCTGAAGATTGAAGTCTCATTTTGAGGCCTTATCTACCTCTACCTCTAAATCTATATTAAGTGAAATTTAGGAGTTTAAATTTTAATGTAATCAAGCAGTAATAATGTATGTTTCACTAATATTTTAGGATTTGTGGATTAGAGAGACAAGCTTCCTAAACTTATTTGAATTGACTAAAGCTTCTCTGTGTCCTAGTACTTTGGTTTTGCATTGGTCAAAACTGAGGACCAAAGCAACCTTACTTTGATGCTAACAGATTTGAATTGTAAAGGCAGGAATGTCCATGTTTTCTATTCTTTTTGTCTACTCTCCACTAACTTCCCTCCTTCTCTTCTCCTCCCTTAATCTTTAAGCTGCTATGCTTCTTCTTGTGTTTCAGTCCCAACTTTGACCTGACTCTGTGAGGTCCTGTAATGAACCTTGAGCTTCCTATTGATTAGTATTGACCATATGCGATCTGGACCCAGACTCAACTCACTACTATTCTATGGACACCTTCATGCCATTCCCACTCTCCCATCTCCACTCCAACTTTCCTTCTCAAGCTTTGAGAACACCATCAACTCAACATTACCAAAACAATTTCCCCTGGCCATTACTCCCCTAACTGTGATAAATTCCTTGATTATATTATAAGGTCATTGTGAGGAAGGATCTTCAATTGTTTGTTTGTTTTTGGGGTATCTCTAGGAGTTATCTAGGAGTTATGCTTTTTCCACTTGATTCCATTGTTCTCATTTGAGCTCAAAGAGAACTCAAATCTATGAATCTAAGGTGGGGTCACCAAGTCAGCCTTTCACTCACCAATGGTGACCGTCTAAAAATAAAGCAGTCTGAGGTCTCCTGCATGAGTTCCTCCAGGGTCCAGTTCTTCCACCCCAAATCCCTTCCGTGGTCCTCTTTTTAAAGATCTTTTTCTCTTGTGTCACCTCCCTAAATTTCACATCTACCAATCACTGCAGATGCTCTGCTCTAGGACTGCCCAGAAGGCAATTAGTCAATTCTAATTTGTTACCCACTATGGCACACGTGGGTCACAGACCTCCCACCTCAATGATTAAGTGAGAGATTTACACCCTTGGTGATCAGATCTAGCATGGGCAGATCTTCCCACTCAACTTCAAGTACTGTGCTTACATTTCTGGGGATTAAATCAACAAATAGACAGAGGATTACAATTCAATCTTCACAATCAAGGAAGAGCTAAGTATCTTCATTGTTTCAATCAGGGGAGAGCTAAATTCAATCTTCACATAGGATACCTCTAGTCCTATTTAGGACCATTAAAGGAATGTACTGTATTCACATGGAAAGGACAAGGATGCATAGTTTTAGAGAATAATTACAAATTATTTTAGCTGATAAACCATCCTTCAAAGATTAAATGTTTTCTTGAAACAGACCCTGATGACCTAATGCAAGAGTGTATGTGTATGTGGGGGAATCTGGGTAGCTCAGTGGATTGAGAACCAGGCCTAGAGAAGGGAAGTCCTAGGTTCAAATCTGGCCTCAGATACTTCCCAGCTGTGTGACCCTAAGCAAGTCACTTAACCCCCATTGCCTAGCCCTTACCACTCTTCTGCCTTGGAACCAATACACAGTACTGATTCCAAGACAAAAGGTAAGAGTTTAAAAAAAATAAAAAAAAAATCAAAAGATTGTTTGGAGGGCCATAAATGGGGGTACAGACTACTATTCACTTCCAACAAATTCCAAGACAGAAATTGAAGGTTTAAAAAAAAAAGAGTTCCACCATTTTTAGATCTTTTCTTAAATGAGAGTTCTAATTCAGCCAAAGAGATTTTTAGAAATATCTAACCTTATGTAGGTAGTTATCTACAACAAAGGGATTTATTTTATTTTCACCCACATATAGGAGTTTGAAAAGAATAGATTTAATTTTAGCCCAAGATAAGGCTTTTGCTGGTTGAATATAGTGGCTATGGAGACTTGAGCATGCATTAAGGAAGGAAACTTAGCAGTTATGCCATAGCAGACATCCCTGCAAAGATGATCCCAGAAGCCCATAACCAGAAGCACTGAATACTTGACAAAGACCATATCACAAAACACCATGAGTTGAGGATAGTAACCCTCAGCTAAAACTACATTCCCAGCAGTTGCCATGAAATGAGAAGAAATCAATAGAGAAATATACCATTCTAAGACACCAGGAAACCAGCAGAGAAACTGAGACTACGCAAAGACCAGTGGAACAACTCAGTGACATTACCAGATGATACTAGTGATCTCATTTTGTTATAGACATGACTTGCCTTTCCATGTGTATTCCCTCTATCGGTGCCCCTTGCATAGATTTCTTTGCTCTCCTCACTCATGATCCAAGTAATTTTGGGAGGATATGCCCTAGATTTATTAAATAAACATAAAAATAAGCAAACAAAAAATAAACATAAAATATTTAAAGAATAAATTCTCCATGAAATACTTTTGTTTTGAACTAATTTTGTCTTCTGGCTGATTAATGAAAAAGTAAACACAAATAAATTATGGTTTTGAGTTGATATGGATACAAAGAATATTTTGAATTTGGGGTAACCTAGTGTATGAAGGAGTTAGGGTACCCTAAATGCCACATGTATGCTACAACTTGACTTTTTAAATTAAATGGATTTTCAAAAAGTTTGATTTTGACTTTGAAATTAAAAAAAGACTTTGTATCTAATATTTTTCTTTCCTTTATGAAGAATCTTGAGATGAAATCTTTTGCCTTTTTTGCATGAATGAGTGGTAAATAAGCTCTTCTCGATGCAGACAAGAAAGCTATAAAATGAGTTCCTTAATAGCTTGTGACATCCTTAACTTGAAGAGACTATAGATTGATGGAATGGGTCAAAAACTCCTCAGTACTGAGTTAGGAAAGAGTCACCTTAAGCCACCATCAATTTAAATAAACTCTCAGTTTCTATGCTTGTAGATGGTATGTTTTCTGAATATTAACTTCTGTAAAAGAATGAAAAAACTTGAATATTAGTGAATTCAATTCACTAGATGCTTGCGGGCAAATTAGACATTAGTCACTAAATAGATATTCAATTATGGATGTACTTGTGTTTTACTTACTTAAATGTCTCAAAGATGTGCCTCTATTGCTTCTAATATTTTTCATACCATTTTTGGAATTGTTCTCTTTGACTTCTTGCTACCCATTTGGTACGTGGGTTTCTTTCTACTTATAGGTAGTTTAAAAATAAGTATACATTTAAAATATAGACTAGACGTTAAGTAACAGATTAGAAATGTTGCCTTTAAGATATTTAACTTTGAGCTTCAGATTTCCGAGTCTTTACTCAGACATTACAGAGACATTACTACACTGGAAACTCACTTTAATATGATGCTCAGTGGTGCTTGATGTAACAGTGTGAGGCTGCCTTAGATACTATCTAAGCAGTAGTTTTTAGTTCATTCCGATTTTTTTTCTAAAAATATTTGTTGAGTGAAAGGCATACTTTGTGCTAATCCCTTTCTCTTTCTGGATAAGGAAGGGCAATCAGTTAGTAACCTACTGCTATAAGTCCATCAAGTGATGGCCTTGGCTAAAGTGTTACTAGTACAAAGAAGTAGGAAAGAACAAATAGAACAAAGCCATTTTGAAGGAAAAATTGACAAGATTTTGTGATTATTTTTGGCTGTAGAAAAGGGAATGGAATAAATAGCAAGTCTATTTGTTATTGGTGCTAATAAGTCAATGAGTTCAGGTTTAAGTTTTCACATATTATGATTAAGCAACTGTTTAGTAAACGTTAGCTAGTTGATGAACAAAAAAGAAACTGATACAGACCTGGCTTTGAATCCAGGAAGACCTAGATTCAAATATTGCCTCTAACAGACTTTCTGAGCCTGGAGAGGTCATAACTGCTTACTGCTCTCAAAATCTCTTTTAACATGTAAGTTGCAGATAAAGGGAAGACCTGCATTGGGAGAGGGAATTTTCTATCCCTAGTGGCTACCTATTGGAATAAACTATAGGGTAGAATAAAACAGTTTCTGTGCTCATAGATTTTACAATCTCGTTGATATACATGTCCAAATAATATAGAAATGAATGTTATATGCAAGAAAGAATGCTCTGTTAAGTTGAATGAATGGAAAAGGCACTTGTGACCAGAATGGACAAGGAAAGGTTCATGGAAAGAGATGACATCTAAATTGAATCTTGAAGGAGTGGACAGAGAGGGAAGAAGAGAACTAGATGACTGTGTCATAATGTCTTAAGTAAGAGAGCATTTCAAGAAAGAAGAGATAGTCCACATGTTGCAGAAAGGGAAAAGAGAGGGGGGCAGCTGGATAGCTCAATGGATTGAGAGCCAGGCCTAGAGAAGGGAAGTCCTAGGTTCAAATCTGGCCTCAGATACTTCCCAGCTGTGTGACCCTAAGCAAGTCACTTAACCCCCATTGCCTAGCCCTTACCACTCTTCTGCCTTGGAACCAATACACAGTATGGATTCTAAGACAGAAGGTAAGGGTTTAAAAAAAAGAAGGAGGGAAGAGAGTAAGAATTGAGAAAGACTCATGCTTAGTTATGGGAAGTCCTAGAAAAAATTTAAATAATATTACAATAAGGAGCCAGGTGGTAATTGCCTTAAGAATAGCAACTATGATCCCTAAGACTCCCTAGTACTTTACTGAGGTATAGTTGTTTAAGGGGTACATAGTGTAGAGCATAATTTATCCTGTTACCTTTGTTTAAAGCATTTTACATGGAATCTAACAATTTTTTTCAGTCCCAACTTCTATATCCTTGCCTTAATCCCAAAATGTACTGATATGAATTAGAGAAGCTTGTAATGACAAGTTGATTTTCTTGTTCTGTACTAAGCATTCTGTAGGTGCCCAATGAACCAGAACTGATAAAAGAGAGATTAGATTGAGGAGTAGAAAAAAATGAGATGCTGCTTATTCTTAACAAGTTGATTCTTGCTTGTCATTCTATCTACTTAGATTCTGTTGTAAATCCAATACAATCATGGCCTTTGAAGTCAGGGAACAAGGAAAATTTACCCTGGGCTCAAATAGAGCAGTTCTAGGAGTGAGGACTAGATACTATTGATTCTTGTTCTTATTTGGGGAAAGGGAATGAATGCCTTTTTGTTCACAAAGAGTCTACCTGAAACAATAGGGATAAAATGGGTTTTATCTTATTTGGCATTTTTTTAAAAGATGTAGGAGACGAGTAATCATGTATGGAAGAGAACCGTATGGGACTTTAAAAAATGAACCTCCCCTGACCCAGGGAACTAAAACTTTACTGTGATAATTCACACCACCCCCTTTGCAAACCCACCTACTAGATTGGCCTTTGGCCTTTTTTTTTTTTTTAGTTTTTTAAAGTTAAGCTTGTTTGCTTACTTTCCCCCCTTTAATTGTACTTGTATCCAAGGGGATCCTATAGCCAAGTAGATAAATCTTAGCTGTCAGCTGTGAGGAATTTTTTTCTCCAAAAGGATGAGGATAAGGATAAGGACTGAACCTGCGCTTTCATGGATACAGGGACTTCTGGGTAAGAAAATGCCCAACATCCCCATGCAATTTATTGCCTTCATGTTGCTTGGAGTACTGGGAGATTAAATGACTTATTGAAGGCCCACACAGCCAGTATATTTCAAAGGCAAGAATCCACAAAATTTACCACTTCCTAGCCCAGTCTGAATCTTCATTCTAATCACTTATAAATGATATACAAGATTGTGGCATTTGAACTACTCAAGATAATTGAGTTTTTAATAAATGTAACATTTTTGTAAATATAATAAAAACCTACGAGTTTTTAACAAATGGTGGGGAATCACCATTCATCTTAAATACATTCAATGGAAAATTTGAGTGCTTTAAAAAAACATTCTAATAATTAAGAAAGGAGGTATTTGTTCTTCATTTTCCTCTTCACTCTTATCTTTCATTGACCAAATGCTACCTGGGAAAGGAGGTGGTCTTTAAAAAATTCTCTCCCTAACATTTGTCTTCTGTTGCAGAATAAAATAGGTGAGCACATTTTTGAGATTTTCCTGGATTTTGGAGATTATCTGAGCATTGTTAAAGTATTGAAATAATGAACAGTAAAATTGAAATTGACTCTTGTGTGTAACTGGGGCACAGCTCAGTGTGATGGTGGTAGGGTGCAGTTGCTGTATGTGTGTTCTTAGACCCCAGACATTTAGGAAGCGATATTTCTATCTATAAATTGTTTTTTTTAAAGAACCACTATGTATCTCCCAGAAAGGGAAAAGTAGAAACTATTCAAAGATGCCAAACTTTGTTGAACTAAGTAGAGATTAAAATGGAGAGGCAGTGAGTAGCTGTACATCTATTCTTCAGATAAAGCAGATTTGTTTGCCTTGTCAAGGAGCAGAGCAGGTGCCCTACTGGACATAGGCATTTCTAGGTTATGGAATTCTTTTAATCATGGGTCAATTATATGAGCAGGTTGTGTGTGTGTGTGTGTGTGTGTGTGTGTGTGTGTGTGTGTGTGTGTGAGAGAGAGAGAGAGAGAGAGAGAGAGAGAGAGAGAGAGAGAGAGAGAGAGAGAGAGAGAGAGAGAGAGAAACTTCTTGGTGAGAGCAAAACCAATGTCATATTAATGCTAACAGAGAGAACATTTATTAATCACCTACTTTGTCCCAAGTACTGTGCTAAGCACTTTACAAATATTATCTCATTTGATCGTCACAACACACCTGTGAGGTAGGTGCAATTATTATTCCCATTTTGAAGTTGAGGGAACTGGCACAGATATAAATTAAGTAACTTACCCAGGCTCACCCAGCTATTTGTATCCTACTTTTTAAAAGCCTAATACATCTGATCCATTTTTTTATTTGAGAACTCTATTTGGCTGGCCTTCTTCTTCCATAATCCAACCCTCATTGTTTCAGTTTCTACCAGGCCCTGGGTACCCACTCTCTATTGAATACTGATTCTCTCCCCTTTCCAAACTCTGCCTCTGCTAGAAAGAAGTGTTTCAGAGCTCTATTCTACTTTGACCCTTAGAAACACTTCTCTTCCCAGTAACTACTAGTTGAGGATCACACATCCTGCTGTTACCCTTTTTTTTTGGTCAAATCTTTTTTTTTTAATTTGAATTAGTTTATTTAGTCAACCAGTGCTGTTACCCTTAAAGGTCCTGGGGTCTTGCCTATTTGCCTTTTTTACTTTCCTTGATAGAACCTAAGGACCATTTGGTCCTTTAATTTGACATCCACTGGAACTCTTATTTATGATTTAACATGTGAATTTAATTAAATTAAAATGTGAACTTATTGATAGTAGAGGCTATCTTCTCCCTTTGTCTACTCAGCACTTAGCAGTGTTAGTTAGACACAAAGGAAGTGTTAATAAATGATCTTTTGTTTCATTAAATTTAGGAAGTTGTATAACTGTGTGAAAATGTCTTTTTCTGAGTTCCTGGGAATTATGGTGCTTTAAAAAAAATAACCTCTTTAACCCTTACCTAGCAGTACTGTGTATTGGCTCCAAGGCAGAAGAATGGTAAATGCTAGGTAATTGGGGTGAAGTGACTTGCTCAGGGTCACACAGTGTTTAAGGCCAGATTTGAATACAAGACCTCCTATCACTAGGTCTGGCTCTCAATCCACTGAGCCACTTAGCTGTCCCCTCATGGTACTTCAAATCTAGATTCCCAAAGAAATTCCTCAATTTCTCTCTCCCTACATCTTGTTGTTTTTATATAATATAATATCACTATTATTTATATAATATCATATCATATCACTATAATATCTCTCAGATCTGTTCCTTTTCCAGCCCCATAGTCACCAACCTAGTTAGACCCTCACTGCCTTTCTTTTTAACCTTGGACTCTTACAGGAGTCTCCTAATTTTCCTGCTTCAAATCTTTCCCATCTCCAATTCATCTTTCATAAAACTGTGAAAGTAATTTTTCCAAAGTACAGGTCTGACTATATCACTTCCCTACTCAACAAACTCCAATGGCTCCCTACTGCTTCAAGGATCACATATAAGTTCCTCTGTTTAGCTTTTAAAACCTTCTATGCTCTGGTCCCAATTTACCGTTACAATCTCTAGCCCCTTTCCCTTACTATACTCTAGCTAAACTGTCCTCCTTTACTCTTCCTCCATTCTCCATTCCTGTTTCCTCACTTTTGTATCAGCTTTTCTCCACAGATGAAATGCCCTCCCATTTCACTTTCATGTAGTCCAGAATTGTACTTCTACTTCACTTTTTCTGTCTTGTTTGCCCTCAATGGGCAGAAGTAACCAAAGAATAATGTTTTCCTCTAGATTCCTCAGTTTTTTTGCCCAAACTCATAATATTTAGCAGCATATTTTAGGTTTCTTCTGATAGTAATAACTTTTGTGCCCATATGAATCACAAGTAGTGAATAATAATAATCTATTTGACAAGTTTTGGAAGGTTTCCTATTATGTCGTAGGTACATGCCCTGGGAAAACAATAGTTCTCGCCATTGTTCTTATCAGCGCACAATTAAATGCAATTAGGGCCTCTAGCTATTCCAGAACTATGCCCAAAGATGGATAGAAGTTGGCAGGGGAAGACAGAGGGATTTTACCAGGGAAGCAAATGTGAATCCTTGTAATGAGCCCTGAAGTTAAAAGGGTTAGGGAAGGGAGTTGAGTGGATAAAGATCTAGGCTTAGCGATAGGAAGTTGGGAATTCAAATCTGACCCCAGACGCTTCCTATCTGTGTGACCTAGACAGATCATTTAGCCCCAAATTGCTTAATCTTTACTGTCAATCTGCCTTGGAACCAATACACAGTATTAATTCTAAGATGGTAAGTAAGGGCTTAAAAAAATAAGATCAGATCAGAACTGGCAAGAATATCCAGACTGAAGAAGAGACAGGAAGAAATAAAACCTACCTAACCAACCCAAGAGTCTCAGAGGGGTCTGCCCCAGTACAAAATTCCAAACCATTAACCAAAGCTGAAATTATGAATAAATGAGAGAAAAACTGTGGCATAATTGAAGCTCAAGAGGTAAACCCAGAAGAATGAAACAATCCTGTAACAATTCTAAAGTAGAAGCTTGGAGATAAATGTGACTTGGCCACAAGAAAGACAAAAATTTTGTAGAAGAAATTCAGTAAGACCTTTAAAAGTAAGAAATTATAAATGAAATCAGAATCTGAGGGGAAAGAAGAATAAATAGAAGGTAGAGAACTCTATCTAAATTTCTAAATTGTGGATTCTCTGAAAGATAAAATGGAGCAAATAGAAATGAATGACTTCTTGGGAGAACAAGAAATATTGAACAAAGCCAAATAATAGAAAAATTGAAGAAAATGTAGCTTTTACTTTTTTTTTTGTTTTGTTATGCACATGGAAATATAATTTTATTTAGTATTTCTTAAGTTCAGAATAAAAAATAAAATAAAGTTTTAAAAAAGGGATGTCATTGATTTTGGGGAATTGTCAGACTAATGTACCAAGTCAGTGTATAATATGACTTTATAAAGACAAGATATGAGGGGCAGAGGCAGTTGGTTATTAGCGTGATGGTTAGAGAGTGAGGAATATAGGGGTTCAAATCCTACCTCTTTGCCTTTCCGTAACACAGAGCTTGGAGACACTAAGCAAGTCACTTAACTATTGGCTGACATCTGCATTAATGGAGGGAATTCTCTCATTGAAAAAAATCTCTGATGATTTTAGTAGATATTATATCAAATCAAGACATGCTAAATCAGGTTCTTAGTTCTATCAAGATTAAGTGATTCCAAAGTATTAAAAAATATTTATTTTTATGGCAGTAATACAATGAACACTGTACAGGAGATCTAGTTTCTAGTTCTAGCTCTGCTTCTATCTAGTCATATTCCTTTTTTTTCCTCTTTGCTTCAGTTTCATTACTAGTAAAATGATGATTTTTGGACTAGATGTGTTCTCAATTTCTTTTGATAAGAGTCACAATTCCATCTCAGAAAATTTCTTTGCTTTGAACTATTTAGGTCTACTGACTGACTAGTGGGTGCTCATGAGGTATATAATTTTCAGAATGTGGACCCACATAGTACTTTGAACTTGCAATTTAGTTATGCTTTCCCTACTCCTCACTATAACCTGAAAGTTACTGTAATCCAAAAGTTCTGAGCTGAAGGGATAGATCCAGAGGAATTCTGTGTTAGTATTTTGTACTAATATATTGTCTCCTTTGCTGATAATGTAAGTTTCTTGGTGGTAGGAATTGTTTCATTTCTGCCTTTGGATCCATGATGACTAGAATATTGTCTGGCACAATTCTCTGAAATAGATTAAAGCATCCCATCTTAGGACCACTAGACATATTGGATTTAGAAGGTAACTTAGAGATGATATAGTTCAATCTTATTTTATAGATCATAAAGGGAAAGTGACTTACCTAAAATCCCAAAAGTAGGAAATATCAGAGCCAGAATTTGAACATAAGTCCTTGGACTCCAAATTTCACTGTTTTAAAACATTTTATTGATGCTCTGTTCTCAATATCATGGCCATTTCCAAATGACTTCATTTAATAAAACCTTTCGTAACAAACAAGTACAGGAAGCAAAAAAAAAATCAGTATGTTGACTATATTTCAACATATACAACTTATTTCACATCTTTTTTCTACCATTTCTTTTCTGGTGATTGGCATGATTCTCCATCAAGTCCTTTGAAGTCTATTCATTACTTCATTGATGGAGGCTCTGAAATTTTTCAGCCCCACTTCAATTTATATCATTGTGATCATTATATAAATTACTCTCCTGGTTTTTCCTATATCAGTTTGCATCCATTGACACATGTCCTCCCAAGTTTCTCTGAATTTTTCATAATGGAGTATAATGATAATTTATTGCTACAAATACAATAATTTGTTCAGCAATATCCCAATTAATGGGCATTTACTTTTTCAAGTTATTTCCTCCTGAAAAAGTGATGTCATAGATATTCTCATATAGTTTTTATAGCTTTTCCTCTTTTTTGATTTGATATGACTGTGTGCCAAGAGTTAATATTTCTGAGTCAGAGTACAAATATGACTTTTTTGAAGTAAAGGCATCACATATGTTGATATACAGCAAGGAGTCTTGGTGTACCCTGAGACTGTGATTGTACCTTTGGAACAGAACCTTGAAAACCCTAAAAATATTCATGTATTTAGTTAATTTCACAGGCACTCATTGTTTGCCTGTTTCAGTGTTCAACACAAGCTGAACTTGAGTGTTTCTTCTGGTTGGGACATTGATATTTCTGACTCCCTTCTTCTCCCCCCCAAAGTGCTTTGATTTCTTGTATTACTGGAGCATGAAGGAGTACCACTTGTTCCTTTGACCTCCATGTACAATACTGATCACCATGGTGGTTATGAATAGAGCTGCTTTGCAATTGTTTGCTGCCATGTCCATTTCTTAGTTTTATAAAAAGCAATGTGACTAGAACACTGACTAGAATGTCAAACGAGTCATTGGTATCACCAGAGCTCAGTTGTCCAGTGTTTCCAGGTTCCTATTAGCTATCAGCTTCAAAAGCAACTTTAGTTGTCTCTGGGCACTCAGAGACTCTGCTGTATATTGCCTTTGGAAGCATTCCCTTACTTCCTGATTATTCTCCCCATACCCATTATGGTAATATATAATAATAGATTGGACATTGAGGTAATTTTTATTGTAATTATTACTCATCTTTAATCTTTCTTGATGAAGATCAACTCTCCTGCTATTATTCTTTTATATTAAATATTTTGCTGACTGTTTCATAGATGGATGCTGTTGTGATTCACCAACCCAGGTTCATATGACAATGTTTACAGTTGTTTATGGAATGTTGCTTAGTATTTAATCAGGGGGCATTTGCCTGCATCTACCTCATTTAGTATTGGTATGTAATTTTTCTTTTTGGGAGAAGGTTATTTGAGATCTTAAAGGAAATTTAAACTTCTCATAGGTCAGATACATAGAGGGATTGTGAATGATGCTTCTCTGATGTTATCACTATAATCTCTGAAAGATAAAAGAGGTCTTGCAGGTTTTTTTGGATTCAGGATTCTAGATTCTGTTACTAGATTAGACTAGTGGCAAGAAGATGAGTTAGGAGACTATTGTAATTGCTTACGTTTAAAATTATTGGAGTCTGAGCAAGAACAATTAGAGTTGGAAAGAAGAGATGAGTATGAGGGTCATTTTGAAGTAAAACTTCATAGGGCTTAATCACCAACTGAATAGAAGAATTAAGACAGGCCAGACTCATTGCAAGTTTGTAATTCTTGTTAAGTGGAAGTGTGGCGAGTCAGTTATTTTTAAAGACAATGAGTTCAATTTTGGCTATGTTGAGTTTAAGTTAATATTAGAACATCCTGGTAGCAATTACTGAAGTTAGATGAGGCAGCAAGGTGAGAGGTATAGATTAAGGAAGAAAGAGATGACAGTTGAAGTCATTACATTACAGAGAGTAAAAAAATAGAGAATCAAGAATTGTCTTGGGTAAGGGAGGAGCATCACAAAGTATGAAGGATAGCCAGAAGAACTAGATTAGTATAGTTCCATGGAATCAAGAAAAGAGAGTTTTGAGAAGGTAGTCAGCACTGTCAAATGTTATAAAGAGTCCATAGAGAATGAGGACTAGGAAAATCTATTTTATATGCCACTGTCTTTGTTCTTACCTGCTAATGGAACATTTATTTGGAGTTGTAAGGGACTTTAAAGGTTAGTTAGTCCAACACTTTCATTTTATAGACAAGGCAACCAAAACCCAGACAAATTAAACAAGTAGTACAGATCACATGGGTAGTAGTCACTTTCTATCTCCTATCCTATCAGTAACTAAATTCTATTGATGTTATCTACATGATCTCCTATTTCCATTTCTTCTTAGAATCTGTTCTAACAAACAACTAACAAATTTTATTACTCCTGTTCTACCTTTCAAATCGATCCTGCCTTTCTAATCCTATGTCATAGTATTTCCTGCTATGTACTCTATACTCCAGCCAATCTAGAAAAAAAATTAGAAAGGCTGTCTCAAGACACACCCTAAGCTTTCTTGCCCACATATCTTTATTTTCTTTGTTTTTATTCCTGGAATGAGCTCTCTTCTCTTCTTCACCCATTAAATTCCATTAAAGACTAATTAAAATCCTACTGTATCCATGGAAATTTCTCCAATCCCACCAGCACTTGATAATATTTTTCTCTTTGACCTCTCATTGCATTTTTATTTATACCATTCTAATGTACTTTCATATAATACTTTATTTTAGAGTTATTTGCATAGGGTTTGTATCGCCCTGCCAACTAATGAAATGTATTTACTTATTTATATAAAAATCCTTACCTTCTGTCTTGGAACCAATTCTGTTGGTTCTAAGGTAGAAGAGTGGTAAGGGCTAGGCAATGAGGGTTAAGTGACTTGTCCAGGGTCACACAGCTGGGAGGTGTCTGAGGTCAGATTTGAACCTAGGACCTCCTGTCTCTAGGCCTGGCTCTCAATACACTGAGTTACCCAGCTGCCCCCCAAATGTATTTATTAAATATTTACTATGTTCTAGGCACTGTGCCAGGCACTGAGCATACAAAAACAAAGGTAAGATAGGACCTGCCTTCCTGGAGAAGGGAGTGACATTTGTTCAGAGATAAATACAAGCTAGAGTGCTAGCCTTGGAATCAGGAAGACTCAGCTTCATGAGTTCAGGTCTGGCCTCAGACTCTAGTTATTTTAGTTGTTCATCTTTTGTTTTTGAAAGAGGACAGATGACATTATGGGCATGATCCTTACCTCATTTTCTCGTCTATAAAATGAGCTGAAGAAGAAAATTGTAAACAATTACAGTATTTTTGCCAAGAAAACCCCAAAATGGGGTCATGAAGAGTTGGACACAAGTGAACAATACCAAAAATATACAAAGTAAATCACTCAGTAATTTTTTATTGGTGGAGCCAAGCATGGCAGAAAACAAGTAAAAGAATAAGGAAAGGCCTTTCAAGGCTGGGAGTTCCAAGAGTCAGAAATAAAGAGAGCACCTTAGCAGGAGCACAGAGTACATTAGAGAAAACAAGATTGGATATGTAAAATGAGGTTCAGTTACAGTGAGTTTTGAATGCTAGGAGGAAAGTTTAGGAGTTGATCCAATAGGCACCGAGACACTACTGAGAATCTGCGATCAAGAGTCACTTTCCCTCTCTGGGCACATTTTTTTCTTCTGTAAAATTGGTAGGTAGTATCTATTTCTAAGAACTGTTATGAAGAAAGTACTCTGTAAACTTTGGGTTTAAAAGTTGATTAGTACTTAGGTTCACCCAGGTACTGGCATTGGCTACTAGATATAATTGTGGTGAAGTAAAAGGGGTAACGGACAAGGAGTGAGGAAGACCTTACTTTAAATCTGTTGTGTGACAAGAGGCAAATAAATTTACTGTTCCGAATCCTAGTTTCCTCACCTGTAAAATGGGGATAATTTGGGTAATAGCTCAAGTCAGAGGGTTGTTGTGATTTATTTCTGATTATCATCACAAGTTCTTTTCAAACAATGTTGCTTTATTCTATCAGATAATATGAATGTTAGAAAGCTTACTCTAACTGAAGTGGTTTGGAATGAGTCAGGTGGTTTTGGACAGAGCAGAAATTTTAAAAAGGAGAGAAAACTTTAGAATGATCACAGTGTACACCCCACAAAGGCAGAGATGGTGTTGCATCCAAATTTAGCACTGAAGAGAATACTCATCATGTATGTACCTACTCCATTGGGTTGTCTTAAGTCTCAAATTAGAAAATGTATATAAAGTGTTCTGTAAATTCCAAAGCCCTATATAAATGCTAGTCATTATGAATATTAGTTGAATTTATTGAACTGAATGATAGCTAGTTGCCTTTTACTTGCTATACTCCTAAGTTTTAACTATTGAAATCTGTGTGGGATGTCCCTAAATAAGGTTGGAGCCTTTCTCAGCTTTGGAGCTGAGGCCAGGCCTCACAGGCTGGTGGAGAGTTTCTCCCATTCCCGTCTACGCTATATCTGTGCTAGCTTTGTCAATTCCAAAATCTTAGCAGTAGACAGCAAGCAACAAGAACAGTTCTGATCTTCAGAGCTGATTTGGCCAGTGTCTTCAGGCTGAATCAAGTAGAGGTACCTCAATCCTGAGACTTGGAAGAAAAGCTCCTCCCACTCCTCACGCCAGGAAGGAAATGCTAGTCACAAGACCCACTGCCACTCCCAGTTGCTCCTTCCCCCACCAACTGTCAGTCTTGACAATTTCCTTTCTCTTTAATATTCCCACTTTTGCTTGTTCCAACACAGTGGCAGAAAGTTCAGAACTTGTTCTTGTTTCCTTTCCACAATCATCCCCTTTTTTTGTTATGACCTTTTCAAAGTCACTTAATTTTAATATAGTTACCAATTTACTATATCTCCTCTAAGGAATTCCATGCAGGAAAGTTTGGGTAAGGGTAGTTTTAGGGTTTTACAGTAAATTCAGTACAATAAATGTTTGAACAAAACCATTACAAAGACATTTGAATCTTAGTGCTAATACTACTTACTCTTGCTAAGTTAACTAAAATAAAAGTTTTCCTATTATATATATGCATATATATATTATTTGCAGACTATATTATCTATATATATTTCCATTAAACACAATTTCAGCATCAGCTTTACATTTAAATTATAATTAATTACAAAAAAAAACAATTAAAAGTTTACTGTCTGCAAATGCAGCTTAAGTCTATTCCTATGTATAACTAATTGTCTATGCTATGTTTAACTTAACTTATTCCTAATCTATTCCCTACTTATTATAACTATTATCTAAGTCTCTAGTCTAATCTATAACCTAATCTTATGTACAACATATATACATGCTATGCTATATATTTACAGTATAGCAGTACTGTATAGATACAGTAACATATCACTATGTTACTAACCTAATTATAGTATATACATTATTTATAGAGATTTTTTACATATAATACAATAATATACATTGTTCCACATCCTGACATCAGTTAAATAGAAATATCTATTGATCTTTCTATTTGCCTAAGACCTTATGGAACTAACTATATACATATTTACATTTTGCATAAATACAATTTCAGACACTTGTTTATTTAAACAAGGTCTCCCAATATGTCAGTTTGTAATTTTGATGTTTTTTGACTAATAGTGTTGTGTTGAATTCATACTTACCAAGTTTCTTCACATTTCCACTTCTCATGTTGACTGAAGGATCTCTTCTTTCTTCCAAGTTATGCAGTGATGCATGCTATTTCCCTAATATGTGAAATTACTTTTGTTTTATTATTTCAACACACTCAGTCCTACATATAAGTCTCATTTTCCATTTGTCCTCTTCTTATATAAACAAATTTACAAAGTTAAAAGTCTTAGCTGTCTTTTCAGCTTTTTTCTTTTTGCTTCTCTCTAGTAGCTATTAAACAAATTTACAAAGTTCAAAGTCTTAGCTGTCCATTTTAGTTTTTCCTCTTTGTTTCTTCTCTCTAGCAGCTTTTCTTGATGCTTTTCCTCTGGGCTGGTTTAAAATCTTTTCCTCTGGGCTGGAAAGTTGTCTCAAACATTATGTGTCACTATTATTTCTTTGTGGTGTATTTTTTGATGTTAATCAGTTTTAGTTTTCAATTCTCAGCACTATCTTTTGTCTAATTATCGTCTATGTCTGTTACAGGGATGTTGAATTTTTCTGGTTTTACGTGGGAACAGTGGAACCATGAGTCTTTCCCTGCAATTTTTATAGCTGTTGGGGTAGTAAGCAATACATGTGGTCCAGTCCATTTTATGTCTTTAGCCAACTTTCTGTTGAAATTTTTTAAGTATACTATGTCTCCTGGTTTGATGTTGTGAAAATTGTAATCCAGGGGTACTGTTTGTTGTATGAAGTCCATTTCATGCAACTCTGCTATTCTTGTCTGTAAAGCTTGTATATATTTTGTTAATTGACAGTCTCCACCTATCATTGCAATGTAAGCTGATTTACAAGTCCTTCCTTGCCAAATTGTGTGTCCAAATAGCATCTCAAATGGAGAGATGTGCAAATCTCCACTGGGTCATGTTCTAAGATGGACCAGAACTAATGGCAGAATGTCTGTCCATTTTTGGTGTGTTTCTGCACAAAATTTTCCTATCAATGTTTTGATGTCTTTATTTAAGCTTTCCACTTGCCCTGAACTTTGGGGATGATATGGTATGTGGCATGTTGCTTGTATTCCTAGATTTTTATAAATTTCATTTATTATTGATTCAATAAAGTGACTTCCATGGTCTGAGTCCAATTTTGAGGGAATCCCAAATCTAGGTATGATGTCTTTCAATAGGATTTTGACCACAAATGCCGCGTTGTTCTTTTTGGCAGGAAAAACTTCTGGCCATCTAGTCAGTCTGTCTGTGATGACAAGGCAATACTTAAACCCTTTGTCTTTTGGCATATTGATAAAATCTATCTGTATGCATTCAAATGGAGTATATGCTAAGGGATGACCTCCTAACCCTTTGGTCTTATAAACTCCCTGATTGAACTGCATACAAATTTTACATTTTTGACAAACTCTTATGGCATATGAAGATATTTCTGGTGCAGTCCAAAATCATCTCACTGAATCGATCATGGCTTGGGTTCCACAGTGTCCTTGTGCATGTTTTGCATTGCACATGTGATAAAATAACATTCTAGGCAGGATGGGCTTGCCTAGTTGTGAAAACCATATACCTCTTATTTGTTTCGCCCCTAAGTTCTTTATCCATGATTGAATTTCATGTTCATTATAGGCATTAGTTAGATTGTCCTGTTCAACTATTGAGAAATTCAATACATGCAGAGGTCTTTCTCTAGCTCCAAATTTTGCTGTAATGTCAGCTATATGGTTTCCTAAGGACACATGATCATTAGCCCCTGTGTGTGATCTACAGTGGATTATTGCCACTTCCTTGGGCCGTTGTTGTACGGCCTCAAGAATTTGCGTTATTACTTTGGCATATGCAATCTCTTTGCCTGCACTTGTCAAAAATCCTCTATGTTTCCAAATTTCTGCTGTGGCATGAATTACTGAGAATGCATACTGGGAATCTGTGTAAATATTGACCTATTTATTTCTCCCAATTTGCAAAGCATTTAATAAAGCAACTAGCTTTGCTCTTGAGCGCTCATGTGCTTTGGTAAGGATGCATACCATAATGCCTCTGTTTGTGTTTCATTAACTATTGTGCTCGAACCATCTGTATACATTTCAATATCAGGTTGTTCCAGGGGAGTGTCTTTTTAATCATTTCTTGGTTTTTCTACTAATGATATTGTTTCCTGGCAATTATGTATGGGTTCCCCGTCAAATGACATCTGGAATCAAAAATGCCGGATTCAGTGGTTAGCAATGTTTTAAAGTGATGTTTTCGTTGCTTAGTAACAAAATTTCATATTGAGAAAATCTTTGCTGTGTGCAAGCTTATAAATGATATTTCTTCAATATGGATTCTAGTTGATGTGAAAAGTAGACATTACGTTTTGATCCTAATACCAAATCAGATGACTTTTGAATCATGGTTGCTTTGGCTGCGATTGCTCTCAAATAGGGAATCATTCCTTTCTCAATTATATTCAGTTGTGTACTATAATATGCCATTGGCCTAAAATTGGGTCCTCAAGTTTGGACTAACACTTCAGAAACTATGCTTCATGTACAAAGAGATGGAATTCTTTGTTGTAGTCTGGAATACCTAAGGCTGGAGCTGTTATGATTAGTTCTTTGAGCTGTGCCAAGGCTTGGAGATGCTCTTTTGTTAGTTTCAAAGGTTCTGTGACTGTGTTTTTGGTGAAGTCTGAAAGGCATTTTGTTATTTGGCTATAGCCTAGGATCCATTGTATACAGAAACCTGTCACTTCTAAAAAGCTCTTACTTGTTTTTTTGTTTTTGGAATGTGAGCTTCTATATGTACTCTACTCTTTTCTTGGAAATCTTTCTCATCCCATTTTCCAAGATAAACCCTAGGTATTCCACTTTAGGCATGACCCATTGTAGCTTTGATTTGGAAACTTTGTGGCCTTTCTTATATAACTCTAGGATGAGTTTTTTACTGTCCTGGTAACAAACTTTAGCAGATGGGGATGAAAGAAGAATGTCATCCACATAGTGCATGATTTTGCTTTCTTTGAATTGGATGTTCTTTAAATCTTGTTGCAAGATTTGGCAAAATGCTGTTGGGCTATCGCAGAATCCCATTGGTAATCTTCTTCATGTCAGCTGAATCCCATTCCAAGTGAAAGCAAAATATTTTTGACTTTCCTTTGCAATTGGAATGCTAAAATAAGCACTACACAGATCAATGACAGTATCATATCTAGAGTTACTTGGAATTTCTGAAATTTTTTAAATGGGTTTGAAATGATAGCATGGGACTTTTTTACAAAATTACTTACTGCTCTTAAATCTTGGACCAGTCTCCATTGAACTTTTCCTTCAGAGTCACATTTTGTTTTCTTTATGGGTATTATTGATGTATTATATTCTGAAATTGTTGGCATTAAAATTTTCTGATTCAACAAGCTTTGGATAATTGGGTTGATTCCATCTATAGCTTCTTTACTTAGTTTGTATTGTAGTATCCTTGGTGGTGTCCCTTCTTTAACTTCTACTTTTACTGGTGTTGCTGACTTTAGAATCCCTACATATCACTTGGTATTTCAAATATTGTACCTTCATTCTGAACTTGTTCATCATCCACTTGCCCCATGACAGCAAAGGATAATGTTTTAAAGAGTCTTTGGGTAGATGTAGACAGTAAGCAACAAGAACAGCTCTGACTTTCAGAGCTGATTGTACCTGTGTCTTTAGGCTAAATCAAGTAGAGGTACCTCAGTCCCAAGACTTGGAAGAAAAGCTCCTCCCACTCCCCATGCCAGGAAGGAAGTGCTAGTCATAAGACCCACTGTTACTTCCAGTTGCCCCTTCCCCCACCAACTGTCAGTCTTGACAATTTCCTCTCTCTTTAATATTCCCACTTTTGCTTGTTCCAATACAGTGGCAGAAAGTTCAGAACTTGTTCTTGTTTCCTTTCCACAATACAGGAGGACACTGTATTTAAACTCTCAAAAGAAAATAAATTATATTTAGAGGCTCTGAACAGTGTATTTTTGGCAAAGTGTATAATCTAATTTATTTAGTAAAAATCTGGAAAGAATGGCAAATTTTGATATGGTCATCATGATAACACACCAATTTCCTCTACCATAGCCTAGAGCCAGGGACTGTCCCTCCTCTTGACCGAGGCCTGAAGATGGGTCAGAAGCAGTTGCTGCCACTGAGGAGAACCATGACTCTTTCCCTTTTTCTCTTCCAACCAATCCTCGTTTGCTTCATTGCTCCATTCCCACCAGGCACAGAACTGGCACTGTCAGCTGGATGTTAATCCTTATGTCTCCAAACTCCATTTGTTCTACCATTACTTCCCATAGTCCTCAGGGACTTTGCCATCTTCCCTGTTACTTCCCCTGCTTTATTCCATCTGCCATGAATAGAATATGAAAATTCTAGATGCCACAAATAGAACATGAAAACAAGACCTCCTTTATGTGTTGTTTCCAACAATTAGAAGATGAACTCTGATAGCATGGACTCTGGGTTTTTCAGTTTGTATTCCCATTGCTTAGCTGAGTGCTTCACACATAGTCAGCAAAGCATTACTAGATGTTTTTCCGTTAAGTAATGTTAAATCATCTGATGTGAGGAAGTAAGAGGACCTTCCCAAGAAACCAAAAAAAACTTTTGTTGAAAAATTCATGGAAAAAACCATGTATCTTAAACTTTGGAATCAATAGAATGGGATAGGTTTAGCCTGCTCTTGATGGTTCATATCTGGAGAATACTTTATGGAAGATGAGAATGCTTGTGGGAAAGAAGATCTGGTTTTGTGAAACTGGAGAACGGGACAGACTATATATGCTTTCAAATGTTAGCTGTAGTTTACTAGTAAGGTGCTATAGGTTCCTTCTCTCTGTTTTATGTTTCCTCCCCTCAAATATACTCACTCTGAATTTCACCATTACTTTACAGCTGAGGAGACAGTAAATTGACTTGTTTGTCTACAAATTAAAATTGAAATAAGTAAGAACTGCAAAACTTTGGCTGTTAGAATAAAGTATAAAACTGGACTATTAATTTGCTAGGTACAGGTCATTAGACTTGAATAAAGGCTAGCATTTATAGAGATCTATAAAGTTTGCAAAATGGTTTACAACTATTATCTCAATTGATCAATAAAACCTGGAACAATGTGCTTCTAGGTGTAGTTGGGCAAGCATTTCATCTTTTTTCATTTCCATTTGTCTCTACAGAATAGAAAATGTTTAGATTGGTCACTAGGAATTTAATTCACAGTAAACATTTATTAAGCACTTACAAAGTGCAAGGCATCCTGATAAGTGCTGGATTACAATTATTTACATAAGTGCTTTACATATTTGATTTCATTTGGTCTATATATCTCCATTATACAGGTGAAAAAAAGTTATTTATATGATATATGGTAAAGAAACATGAAGTGTTACAAGGAGCTTCATATTAGAATGCAAGTTCCTTAAGATTAGGGATGAGGGGGAGTTAGGTGGTTCAGTGGATTGAGAGCCAGATTGAGATATGGGAGGTCCTAGGTTCAAATATGACCTCAGACACTGTCTAGTATGTGACCCTGGGCAAGTTGTTTAACCGCTATTGCTTGGTGCTTGTTGTTCTTCTGCCTTGGAACCAATATACAGTATTGATGGAAGGTAAGGGTTAAAAAAAAGTAGGGATGATTTCATTTTTGAAATTGTACCCCCCCCCATCTAGTGTAGTGCCTGTGTACTTAGCAAATGATTATTGATTGATGCTTAATGTAAATATTTTGCCAATTTTCAGGTACTTATTGGCAATTATTGTTTGTGGTTTAAGATTTCCTTTTTCTTTCTTCATTATCCTTCCAACTTTTCAAGTTTCAAAAAGTGAGGTTATTGCTGAGTTAGAAAGAGGAAATAAAATTGTTTTGAAAATTTTCCAGCTCTTGTAAAAGATGGAATGGAGAAGACCACTAAAAGTACTGACTAATATGAATTTTCTGGATTATTTATGTATGTCAGTGATCAATGTTTCTAAGAATGGATTAGAAAGCTGATCATATAATATAACTCTTTCCTTCTATTCTAGAGTATTTTGATAGCCTATATGAATTCTTGTAAGAAAATATTTATGTGAGCCTTTAAATGATCATTTGCTAAAGATGAGTCACAGTATTTCAAATGAATAATAAAAATGTTAATCTTTCAATAACCTTTTTGGTCTTGGAAGTAGGCCATGCTGAACAAAATTATTCTAAGCTTTTTAAACTTTTAAATTTGTTTTCAAGACTGAATAAATCTAATTGTTAAGTTTTTGAAATAAAAATGAAATCTCTATAGCTATTTGTTGTTTTCATAATAAATTATTTAGGTTAGAGAACTGGGTCTCACTACAACAGTAAAAAGTTCCTCTCTCAGGCATGTAAGTTGGACAGTCTACTTAGATTAGGAAATAGGCTCAGAGCTGTTTAATAGTTAGAATTTATTTTTGCTTTTAGACTTTACTACATGATCACATTTTAACACCTTTCTTCCACTCCAAAGAAAATTATTTCTCTTTTTACTGTTCTCAAAATAATAAATGTTTCAGGGTGTACTACAAATGATACACTGCATTGTCTCCTCAGGAAAACTCACTGTTGCCAGTTTAAGAATGAAACAAATAAATGTCTCTGTCAGCACCTTTTTCCTGTATTCTTTTTCTAAATTCAATTTTATTTTATTTTCATTTCTAAATCATTCCCTTCCCTATCCCACTCAATCTACTAGGAAAGCAAGAAAACCCCCATTACAAATATGTATATTTGCATGCAACACAAAAATAACTATATTATCTATGTCCAAAAAGAAACAAAGGAAAAAGAAAGAAAAGAAAGAGAAGGAAATATATTTCAGTCTACACTCTGATTCCAACAACTCTGTCTGGAGGTGGATAGCATGTTTCATCATGAATCCTTTGGAACTGTAGCTGATCATTGTATTGATTAGAATTACAAAGTCTTTCAAAGTTGATTCAGCATTTCCCCCCCTCTGAGTGGTTGGTATTAGAGTACAAAGCAAATAAAAAAGGAACAAATATATGAAGCTAAAATCATATCCAAAGCCTAGTGGCCACAGATTCTCCATTATAGTCATGGTAGCTACATATTGTTTTTTGTTTTTAAGATCCAAGTTTTATCAGATAGCTCAGCCTAGCATCATAACATAGTCTGACGAAAATGCTTATTATTCTGTTCTTTCATGATTAAAAAAAATACTCATTTTGAGAACATTTCTGTGATGTTTAGTCTTAGACTAGGATGTATTACTGGATAGAATTGGATACAGTTAGCTAAGCTCTTTTTGTGATAAAATTAATTGATCTGATGCTTTTATTTTTTTCCTTTGAGATAAGTTATAGGAAACATTAAAAGAATACTGGTTTACCTCCACTGAATCAATTTATAATTATAGCTATTGTTGTTTTGAGGCAGATACATTTTTTTTTTGTGAACTAACTGGCCTTCAGTATAAGAGCTTAAATTTGGAACCCTCTGACAATATTTTAGCTATGATACATTTTTGAGGAGGTATAGAGGAGTTGCTATAAATAGAATAATCTGTGAAGGACTTCCGGGTAAGCATGGTGGCAGTCTAGATATGGGACACTTCCTCTCCCCAGCACACACCGACAAAGACTACCTCAAAATATCTTAAAAATCATTTTCAGAAGAATGGAGGAACTGTACACTAGGGTGCAACATTGAAGGTACATGGGATTTGGGCATTTCCACACTATAAGAGGGTGAAAAAGGTCCCACCCAAATGTGAGCCAATCCACCCTCTCGCAACCCCACCTATGGAGCCAGAGCCAGCGCACGCCAGAACCAGTGAGTGAGTAAGGGGTACCGCTAGAGTGAGCAAGGGGCACCTCTAGGTCCTTGGTAGCTGACTAAGACTGCCTGGAACCTACCCTTGAAAGCAGCTAGACAGGAAACCCTGGTGCAAGGGAGCTCAGACCTTGGGTGCTCAGAGCCAGTGCGCATGCCAGAACCAGCGAGTGAGTGAGGAGCACCTCTAGAGCGAGCAAGGGGCACTTCTAGGTCCTTGGGAGCTGACTAGGGTCACCAGGGACCTACCCCTGAAAGCAGCTAGATCAGAAACCCAGGCGGGCATGGGAGCACAGACCTTGGGCATCCCTGGAAAGGTAGCACAGAGAAGAGCTGCAAAGGACTGAGGAGATTCGAGAGCTTGCCTCAGGCAAAATCCTTGCTCCTTAACTCCATACACAGAGAACCTGCCCAGCTCACTCAGATTTCTGACTAAAAAAGGAAGTTAAAATATCTTTGGTGATGGCTAATTGTGCACAGAAGCCTCAAAATCCTTCCTTCCTTCCAAACAAACAAACAAAAGACAGTGACCCTCTAGAATTTTTCTGGAGAAAAAATCTAGGCTACAGAGGAAATACAGATGAAAAACAGGATGAAACAAAGGCAAAACCTTCTAAAAAAATGGAAATTGTCCACAAGCCCTGAAAGAATCTCAATTGGAGCTTATCAAAAAGATGGAAGCCTTCTGGCAAGAGAAGTGGGAAATGGTTAAAAAAAAATGAAGAAATCATAGCTGAATACCAAAAGGTTAAAGAAGAAAACCAGGCTTTAAGGACCAGAATTGAGCAACTGGAAACCAATGATCTTTCAAAACAGCAAGAATTAATAAAGCAAAGTTAAAAGACTGACAAAATAGAAGAAAACATAAAATATCTCACTGACAAGGTGACAGATCAGGAAAAAGAGGAAGGAGAAACAATTTGAGAATCATTGGTCTACCTGAAAAGCCAGAAATAAACAGAAATCTTGACACCATACTACAAGAAATCATCCAAGAAAACTGCCCTGAAGTTCTTGATGAAGGAGACAAAATAGACATTGAAAGAGTCCATAGAACACCCTCTACACTAAATCCCCAAAAAACAACTCCCAGGAATGTAATTGCCAAATTCCAGAGCTTTCAAGCTACAGAGAAAAAGAGGAAGCCCAAAAGAGGAGATTCAGATAACAAGGAGCACCAATCAGGATCACACAAGACCTGGTAGCTTCCACAATAAAGGACCACAAGGCCTGGAACATGACATTCAGAAAGGCAAAAGAGCTGGGTCTTCAACCAAGAATCACCTATCCATCAAAACTGACTATATACTTTCAGGGAAACATATGGGCATTCAACAAAATAGAGGATTTCCAAGTATTTGTAAAGAAAAGACCAGAACTAAGTGGAAAGTTTGATATCCAAACACAAAGATCAAGAGAAACATGAAAAGGTAAATATGAAAGAGAGGGAAAAGGAGAAAATGTTTTTTTTATTAAAACTCTCTTCTTTAAGGGCTACAATTAGATCAAATTATATATATATATGTGTGTGTGTATGTGTATATATATATATGTAATATGGGGAAATGTTATTTGTAACTCTCAAAAATTGTTTTCACTATTATAATAATTAGAAGAATCATTCATAGGAAAAGACTGGGGCATTAAGGGCTATAAAATGATATGCAAAAAAAAAAGAAAAAAGGTGAGGGAGAATCAATGATGGTACCAAGAGATACTTGAAGAAATAAAATAAATAGAATAATCTTTGTCATACAAAGATACACATGGGAAGGGGAGGGGAAGAATACTCTTATAAGAGGGAGAGGAAGAGAATGCTAATAGGTAATACTCAAACATTACTCTCAGTGAAATCAATTCTGAGAGGGAAGAGCATCTATATCAATTGGGATCTTGCAGTCTATCTTATCCTACAGGGTAAGGAAGAAGGGAAAAATAAGGAGGTAGGGAAGGGAGTACAAAAAAGGGAGGGAAGGAGAGGGGGGAAGGAACTTAACAGACCTCTAAAAAACAAGAAGGGAACAAAAAGGGAGGGGATTAGGGGGACTGACTAAAAGTAAACCCCTGGGTTAAAAGGATATAGCATAAGAAGAAAGAACAGAACTAGGAGAGGATATCAAAATGCTAGGGAATTCAAAATTTACAATCACAACTTTGAACGTAAATGGGATGAACTCACCCATAAAACATAGATGAATAGGAAAGTTGATTAGAATCCAGAATCCTACCATATGTTGTCTACAAGAGACACATCTGAGGTAGATAGTTACTCACAAGGTCAGAATTAAAGGTTGGAGCAAGACCTATTGGGTCTTGACTGACAGAAAGAAGGCAGGAGTTGCAATTATGATATCTGACAAAACCAAAGTAAAAACAGACCTGATTAAAAGGGATAGGGAAGGTAAATACATCCTGATAAAAGGGAGTATAGATAATGAGAAAATATCACTAATCAACATGTATGCACCAAATGGTATAGCACTCAAATTTCTAAAGGAGAAACTAGTAGAACTGAAGGATGAAATAGATAGTAAAATTATACTAGTGGGAGACCTGAACCTACCACTATCAAATTTAGATAAATCAAATAAATAAATAAATAAGAAAGTGGTAAAAGAGGTGAATGAAATCTTAGAAAAATTAGAGTTAATAGATATATGGAGAAAAATAAGTAGGGACAAAAAGGAATATATGTTCTTTTCAGCAGCACATGGTACATTCACAAAGATTGACCATATACTAGGTCATAAAAACATGGCATACAAATGCTGAAAAACAGAAATGATAAATGCAAACTTTTCATATCATAAGGCAATAAAAATAATGATCAGTAAGGGTACATGGAGAGCCAAATCAAAAATTAATTGGAAATTAAATAATATGATTCTCCAAAATTGACTAGTTAGAGAACAAATCATAGAAGCAATTAATAATTTCATTGAAGAAAATGACAATGATGAGACATACTTTCAAACTCTATGGGATGCAGCCAAAGCAATACTCAGGGGAAAATTGATATCCTTGAGTTCATATATTAACAAATTAGGGAGGGCAGAGGTCAATGAATTGGACATGTAAATCAAAAAACTTGAAAGCGAACACATTAAAACCTCCCAGAAGGAAACCAAATTAGAGATCCTAAAAATTAAGGGAGAAATTAATAAAATTGAAAGTGATAGAACTATTGAACTAATAAATAAGACTAGAAGCTGGTATTTTGAAACAAACAAACAAAATATACAAAAGTACTGGTCAATCTAATAAAAAAGAGGAAAGAAGAAAACCAAATTAACAGTATCATGGATGGAAAGGGAGAACTCATTTCCAATGAAGAGAAAATTAAGGCAATCATTAAAAACTATTTTGCCGGGGACTTCTGGTCAAGATGGTGGCTTAGAAGCAGCAAAAGTTCAGACCTTGGAAACCCTTCCTTACTGATCGCAAACTGAGTGCTCCTAGGACACCGAAATTCAAGCTGAACAACAGGACAGACCCGGGGAACCCTCCTCCTGGACCTGGATCAAAAGGTATGGCCCCCCAAAAGCCAGAACCCTAGATCACTCGGATCTAAGGGGTAGGCAGAAGGAAGGTCCCAGGACCCATCTCCCCCAACCCAGAGTGCTGAGCCCACGGCAGAAGCAGGAACCTCAGGGCCGGCAAAAGGGCCTCAGGGCTTGCCATTCTGAAGGACTCACCTTGAAAGCAACCTGAGCCAGTCTCCGGTGCACCCAACACAGAAGGCAGGGAAACACAGAGAGAAGGGGGAAGCCTGTAGCCCCCTGGCTGGGTCCTTCCATCTGAGTCTCAAGGGAGGTTCCAGCTTTAGGGCACCAGCTGAACCCAATCACATCAGGAGCCCTCAGAGCTTCTGAAAGGAAAGAAACCTCAGGTCTGGCAAAGGGGTTGCTCCAAAGAGCTTACCTCAATAGTAACCTGGGCCAGTCTCTGGGCATTCAACACAGACTGTAGAGGAGGAGTTTTTTTTGGGGGGGTGGGGTTCGGGGATCAATCGGCCCACACCAGCTGAACTTAATCCCAGCAGGAGCCCTTAGAACCCAGGGAGGCCAGGACCCCTCCCCACTTAGAGAGCCGGGTCTTTGGAAAAAACAGAAACCTCAGGGCCGGCAAAGGGGTTGCTCCAAAGGGCATTCCTTGAAAGCAACCTGGGCCAGTCTTCAGGCATTCAACACAAATTGTGGAGGAGGAGGTTTTTTGCTTCAGGGCTCATTTGGCCCAAATCAGCTGAACTTAATCCCATCAGAAGCCCCCAGAGCCCAGGGAGGCCACAACCCCTCCCCCCTTAGAGAGCAGGGTCTTCTGAAAAAACAGAAACCTAGAGGTGGAGTCAAGATGGCAGCCTAGAAGGAGCATAGACCTGAGAGCCTGGCCAGAGCTTTGGAGATCCTCCATATTTGCTCCAGCCATCCAGGAAGTTTAAATCTCAGAGCAAACCCAGCCCTACCAAGCTGAACTCAATCCCATCAAAAGTCTCCAGAATGCAGGGAAGCCCAGGCTCCCCACCCATCCTCACTGACTGCTGGACTTTAAGCCAATCAAAAGCCTCCAGAGGACAGGGAAGCTCAAAACCCCAACAACCCTCCCCCAGAGACTACACCAAGAGATCTTCTATTAAAACTCCAAGAGGGGAGACTGATAGAAGTCCCCCAAAAACAAAAAATGAGAGGAACAAGAGCACAGACAAATATGGGGAATAAAGAAGGTGTGAATTTGAGCAAACAACAGAAAAAGAAGAAAGAAACTACAATAGACAGCTACTACTCAGCAAATGGAACAGAGGGGGAGAGATCAACAAACGATAAACCAGAAATCCCAGCGAATTGGATACAGGCTGTGGAAGAACTCAAAACACAACTAAGAGAGGCTGAAGACAATTGGGAAAAGAACTTAAAAATTAAGATAAGTCATCTGGAAACAGAGGCACTTGAACTAAAACGAGAAAATGGTGTTTTGAAAGCCAAAATCAACCAGCTGGAAAATGAGGCAACGGAGATGAAAGATGAGGCAAAGGAGATGAAAGACGAGGTAAAGAGGATGAAAGATGATCTTCAAAGAAAATCAGACCAGAGGGAAAAGGATGACCAAAAAGCCAGAGATGAAATCCAATCTTTAAGAACCAGAATAAAACAACTAGAATCAAGTGACCTCACAAGGCAGCAGGACACTATAAAACAAAACAAAAAGAATGAAAAAATTGAGGAAAATGTGAAGTATCTCATTCACAAAACAGACAACTTAGAAAATTGTTCAAGAAGAGACAATTTAAGAGTAATTGGACTACCAGAAGACCATGACAAAAGAAAAAAGCCTGGACATAATACTAGAGAAAATTATCCAGGAAAACTGTCCCGAGATTCCAGAACAAGAGGGGAAAGTGGAGATTGAAAGAATCCACAGATCACCCCCTGTATTTAATCCCCAACTGACAACACCAAGAAATGTTATGGCCAAATCCAAAAACAATCAGATGAAAGAAAAGATATTACAAGCTGCCAAGAAGAAGCCATTCAGATACCATGGAAAAATGGTGAGGTTAACACAGGATCTGGCTGCATCCACACTGAAGGACCAAAAGGCATGGAATACAATATTCTGGAAAGCAAGAGAACTAGGTCTACAACCAAGAATAAAATTCCCATCAAAACTGACTATATTCTTACAGGGGAAAGTATGGTCATTCAACACAACAGAAGAGTTCCAAGCATTCATAAATAAAAGACCAGACCTGAACAGAAAATTTGATGTCCAACCACAGAACTCAAGAGAATCATCAAAAGGTAATTAAAAAAGAGGGGAAAAAAGAAAAACAAAAAAAATTTTAAGAGACTCAATAAGTTAAAATGATATGTATTCCTATAAGAAAAGAGGTCATTGGTAACTCTTAAAAACTGTTGCTATAACCTGAGCAGCTAGAAGAATTACACTCAGAGGGAACAGTGACAAACTGTATAGGATGAAAGGACAAGACATAAATAGGTATATAGATATATGCATGCATAAATACATATACATGTGTATGTATATATATATACATGACTGGAGCTAAAAAAAGAGGTTATGACTAAAAGAAATGGGAAAAGAAATGAATGGAGGTAAATTTATATGTCACAAAGAAGCTCATAGTGGGAGGGGGGAGAACATCAATACACTGGAATGGTAAAGAGGTTGGAGATAGGAAATAATCAACTCTTATGTACTTTGAAACTGACCCAAAGAGGGAAGAACAATCCAATCCATTGGGGAAGAGAATAGATTTGCACCCTATAGGGGAGTAGAAGGGTAAAAAACGGACTGGTGGGGAGGGAATCAGTACAAGGGGGGGAGAGGGTAGGGGGGAAATTTTAAAAAGACTACAGGGGAAAATAAGGGAGGGAATAAGAAGGGAGGGGGGTAGAAAGGGAAGCAAAATAAGGGGGTGGAACTAGGGGGACTGACTATAAACAAACATTGGTGTAGAAGGAAATAGTGAAAGAAGAAAAGGCAAGACCAGGAGTAGAAATCAAAATGCTGGGAAATACACAGCTAGTAATCATAACTCTGAATGTGTATGGAGTGAACTCACCCATAAAATGCAAGTAAATAGCAGAGTGGATTAGAATCCAAAACCCTACCATATACTGTCTGCAAGAAACACACATGAGGAAGGTAGATATGCATAGGGTGAAAGTAAGAGGATGGAGCCAAATCTATTGGGCATCAAATGACAAAAAGAAGGCAGGAGTAGCAATCATGAGATAGGACAAAGCCAAAGTAAAAATAAATCTAGTTAAAAGAGATAGGGAAGGTAATTACATCCTGATAAAAGGCAATATAGACAATGAGGAAATATCTGTACTCAATATGTATGCACCAAATGGCAGAGCATTCAAATTTTTAAAGGAGAAACTAGAGGAGCTCAAGGATGAAATAGATAGAAAAACTATACTAGTGGGAGATCTGAACCTTCCCCTATCCGAACTAGATAAATCAAATAAAAAAATAAATAAGAAAGAGGTGAGAGAAGCAAATGAAATCTTAGAAAAATTAGAGTAGGTAGACATATGGAGAAAAATAAATAGGGACAAAAAGGAATACACCTTCTCTTCAGCAGCACATGGTACATTCACAAAAATTGACCATGTACTAGGGCACAAAATCATTGCAAACAAGTGCAAAAGGACAGAAATAATAAATGCAACCTTCTCAGACCACAATGCAATAAAAATAATAATTAGTAAGGGTACATGGATAGATAAATCAAAAATTAATTGGAAATTAAACAATATGATTCTCCAAAACCAGCTAAAGAACAAATCGTAGAGACAATTAATAACTTCATTGAAGAAAACGACAATGGTGAGACATCCTTTCAAAACCTATGGGATGCAGCCAAAGCAGTACTCAGGGGGAAATTTATATTCTTGAGTTCATATATAAACAAATTAAGAAGGGCAGAGGTTAATGAATTGGGCATGCAAATTAAAAAACTAGAAAGTGAACAGATTAAAAACCCTCAAATGAAGACTAAATTAGAGATCCTAAAAATCAAAGGAGAAATTAATAAAATTGAAAGTCAAAGAACTATTGATTTAATAAATGAGAGTAGAACCTGGTACTTTGAAAAAACAAATAAAATTGACAAAGTACTAGTCAGTCTAATTAAAAAACGGAAAGAAAAAAACTAAATTGACAGTATCTAAGATGAAAAAGGAGACCTCACCTCTAATGAAGAGGAAATCAAGGCAATCATTAAAAACTACTATGCCCAATTATATGGCAAAAATATGGCAATCTAAGTGATATGGATGAATACTTACAAAAAATATAAGTTTTCTAGACTAAAAGAAGAAGAAGTAAATTACCTAAACAACCCCATATTAGAAAAAGAAATTGAACAAGCCATCAAAGAACTCCCTAAGTAAAAATCCCCGGTCCAGACGGATTCAAAAATGAATTCTATCAAACATTCAAAGAACAGCTAACCCCAATACTATACAAACTATTTAACAGAATAAGCCAAGAAGGGGTTCTACCAAATTCATTTTATGACATAAACATGGTACTGATCCCAAAGCCAGGCAGGTTAAAAACAGAGAAAGAAAACTATGGACCAATCTCTTTAATGAATATAGATGCAAAAATCTTAAATAGGATACTAGCAAAAGGACTCCAGCAAGTCATCACAAGGGTTATCCACTACGATCAGGTAGGATTCATACCAGGAATGCAAGGATGGTTCAATATTAGGAAAACCATCCACATAATTGACCATATAAACAAGCAAACTGACAAAAATCACATGATTATCTCGATAGATGCAGAAAAAGCCTTTGACAAAATACAACACCCATTCCTATTGAAAACACTAGAAAGTATAGGAATAGAAGGGCCTTTCCTAAAAACAATAAACAGTATATACCTAAAACCATTAGCAAACATCATCTGCAATGGGGAAAAACTCAAAGCCTTCCAATAAGACCAGGAGTCAAACAAGGATGCCCATTATCACCTTTATTATTTAATATTGTGCTAGAAACACGAGCAGTAGCAATTAGAGAAGAAAAAGAAATTCAAGGTATTAAAATTGGCAATGAGGAGACCAAGCTGTCACTCTTTGTGGATGATATGATGATTTACTTAAAGAATCCTAGGGAATCAACCAAAAAGCTAATCGAAATAATCAACAACTTTAGCAAAGTTGCACGATACAAAATAAACCCACATAAGTCATCAGCATTTCTATATATCTCCAACCCAGTTCAGCAGCAAGAATTAGAAAGAGAAATTCCATTTAAAGTCACCCGAGACAATATAAAATACTTAGGAATCTAACTGCCGAGACAAAACAGGAACTATATGAACACAACTACAAAACACTCTCCACACAATTAAAACTAGATCTAAACAATTGGAAAAACATTGATTGCTCATGGGTGGGATGAGCTAACTTAATAAAAATGACCATCCTACCCAAACTTAACTATCTATTTAGTGCCATACCCATTGAACTACCAAAAAACTATTTTACTGAATTAGAGAAAACCATAACAAAGTTCATTTGGAAGAATAAAGGACCAAGGAAATTCAGGGAAATAATGAAAAAAAATACAAAGGATGGGGGCCTTGCAGTCCCAGATCTCAAACTATATTACAAAGCAGCGGTCATCAAAACAATTTGGTACTGGCTAAGAGACAGAAAGGAGCATCAGTGGAATAGACTTGGGATAAATGACCTCAGTAAGACAGTCTTTGACAAACCCAAAGACCCCAGCTTTTGGGACAAAAATCCAGTATTTGATAAAAACTGCTGGGAAAATTGGAAGACAGTGTGGGAGAGATTAGGTTTGGATCAACACCTCACACTCTACACCAAGATAAATTCAGAATGGGTGAATGACTTGAATATAAAGAAGGAAACTATAAGTAAATTAAGTGAACACAGAATAGTATACATGTCAGGCCTTCGGGAAGGGAAAGATTTTAAAACCAAGCAAGACTTAGAAAGAGTCACAAAATGCAAAATAAATAATTTTGACTACATCAAATTAAAAAGTTTTTGTACAAACAAAACCAATGTAACTAAAATCAGAAGGGAAATAACAAACTGGACAACAATCTTCAAAACAAAAACCTCTGACAAAGGTGTAATTACTCAAATTTACAAAGAGCTAAATCAATTGTACAAAAAAATCAAGCCAATCTCCAATTGAAAAATGGGCAAGGGACATGAATAGGCAATTTTCAGTTAAAGAAATCAAGACTATTAATAAGCACATGAAAAAATGTTCTAGATCTCTTATAATCAGAGAGATGGAAATCAAAACAATTCTGAGGTATCACCTCACACCTAGCAGATTGGCTAACATGATTGCAGAGGGTAATAATGAATGCTGGAAAGGATGTGGCAAAGAAGGGACATTAATTCATTGCTCGTGGAGTTGTGAATTGATCCAACCATTCTGGAGGGCAATTTAGAACTATGCCCAAAGGGTGATAAAAGACTGTCTGCCCCTTGATTCAGCCATAGTATTTCTGGGTTTGTACCCCAAAGAGATAATAAGGAAAAAGACTTGTACAAGAATATTCATAGCTGCACTCTTTGTGGTGGCCAAAAATTGGAAAATGAGGGGATGCCCTTCAATTGGAGAATGGCTGAACAAATTGTGGTATATGTTGGTGATGGAATACTATTGTGCTCAAAGGAATCATAAAGTGGAGGAATTCCATGGGAACTGGAACAACCTCCAGGAAGTGATGCAGAGTGAGAGGAGCAGAACCAGGAGAACATTGTACATAGAGACTGATACACTGTGGTTCAATTGAATGTAATGGGTTTCTTAATTAGTGGCATTGCAATATCCCTGAACAAACTGTAGGGATCTATGGGAAAAAACACTATAAATATGCAGAGGCAAACCTGTGAGAGTAAAAACACTGAAGAAAAGCAACTGCTTGACTACAGGAGTCGAGGGGATATGATTGGGGATGTAGACTCTAAATGAAAATCCTAGTGCAAATACCAACAACATCGAAATGGGTTCGTATCAAGGACACATGTAATTGAGTGGAATTGAGCGTTGGCTATGGGAGGGGTGGTGGTAGGGGAGGGAGGAATAGAAAATTATTTTTGTATCCAAGGAGTAATGTTTTAAATTGACCAAATTTTAAAAAGTGTTAAAAAAAAGAATAATCTGTGAATTATTAGTTTTTACCATATTGTTTTTTAACACTAACATTTCAATGGGCCTGTGAGCTCATTGATAAGATACTTCTTCCAGGAACACAGCTTATTACCTATTCATGCCTTGCTATCCTGTTTGACTTTGTCCACATACTTTTAAGATGTCCTTTGCTAGGGACTCATTCATTGCACTTTCTGGGTCTGTTTTCTGGATACCCTTATAATATTTAATAAAAGAGATGTATTTCATGGTCCTTAGTCATTGGAAGAGTACTGGCATTGAAAAGATAGAGTTTTGTTTCAAGAAGATCAGGGTTATTGAAAACACTTCACAGTTTTCTAAATAAATTTCATCCTGATCTTTTACTTCCACTCAGCTCTGAGCTCATTTCATTATTTGTCTAAAGTAGCTATTGAAGTGGAGCTGTCCATCCAAATGCATAGAAATCTAAAAAATGGTTAATCTCTTTTATCAAAAGATATTTTATTATCAGCAATAGTCTGTATTCTTATACACCTGCAATTCAATTGTGTGACTAAAAAAATTTGGTCTTTTGTAGAAAGCCCTTCTCATATTTTCATCAAAGGTGCCCTCAATACGAGTGTAAATTATTTTCATAAAAATTCTATATAGATTACAAAATATACATGTAGTTTGGTAGTTATTGATCTTTTCTTTTAGTTATAATAATGTCCACCTTTTATCTTAATCCTTTGTGGTATCAAGAACCCATTCCTTATTGCCCTCAAGACTGTATGTATATGTGGATTGATCCAGTTGCTAAGAGTCTTTATTTTATTTTATTATCACTTCCTACTTTCTGCTTCCTCATGTAGCACATTGGGGACTATGAGGTTTACGTTCAAATATGGTGGCTTCACTGTTATGGAAAAAAATAGTTTATCATAGAAATCTTGATTATCTTTTTTATTTTTCATCTGTGTTTTCTTTCCAATGCTACACATCTATTGTTATATGTAATAATTAGAGCAAGAAGATGCAAGAACTTGATATGTTAAAGTTACTTCTAAGGCCATCTATAAGGCCTTTGTTATCAAATAATACTCATTAACATAAATAGGGCTTATAATACTTGAAACTGGCCTATTAAAATTTATATTAATTATGGTTACTCGGTGACATTAGAAGAAGGGAACTGAATTAACAAGATCAAGTATCTGAGTTCTGGCTGGGGTAATATCCTTTTTTCCCCATTTAATACCAAATTATGGTGAGTTTCAGTGCAAATTACACGATGTGGTTGTAACTTTATAAAGAAGCATTTATTTTGTTAATTAAGGTTTTTAGAGTAAATTTTTCTATTACTTATGTAAGGTTGTTAGTGAAAAACTTTTTTAAATATTCCATTTGCCTTTGATTTGGATCTTATGGAAGATTTAACGGGAAAATACATGATACCACCAGGCTTATTTTTATGAAACTCTGCTGGCTTCCCTGGATTCCTCCATCTCTACTGCTGAGAGCAGAGTGGTTGGGAGATGGCAACTGAGGTAGAATCTAGATCAAGTGACATCCTGGGCACCTTTGGAGCAACTGCCATAGCTCAGGAACATGTCCAGGCAATCACAAGAAACTACATCACCTATCCTTGAATCAATGATAAAACTGAGGCAGACTTGTGACTTGTCCAAGTTCACATAGATTCCTACAAGACTGTATGTAGTGTTAATGGACCTTTGGTTATTCTGGATAATGAAAAGGAAGGGATAATAGAAGGAAAAGAAAGTGAATTTTCTCTGATTAAAAGAAAATAAATTTATTTTAAAAAAGAAAGAGCATTGACTCTGAGTTATGAAGACTATATGCGATTCTAGAAACGTGAACTACATTCTACAGAATAGTGGGTACCATTTGGGGATTCATGATAAGTCTGTGATTTCATCAGTTTGGATGTTCTCTCCAATGGTACATCTGATCACAATCTATGCCATTCTCAAAAAAAGAAAAATGCTCTTTAAAAGAATGCCTACCCTTTGACACAGCCATACCACTGCTGGGTTTGTACCCCAAAGAAATAATAAGGGAAAAGACTTGTACAAAAACATTTATAGTGTTTTTTTTAATAGTATATACAACATATATACTCTTTGTAGTGGCAAAAAAATTGGAAAATGAGGAAGTGCCCATCAATTGAGTAATGGCTGAACAAATTGTGGTATCTGATGGTGTTGGACTATTATTGTGCTAAAAGGAATAATGAACTGGAGGAATTCCATGTGAACTGGAAAGACCTCCAGGAATTGATGCAGAGCAAAAGAAACAGAACCAGGAGAACGTTGTACACAGAAACTGATACACTATGGTACAATCAATCGCAATGGACTTTTCTACTAGTAGCAATGGACTGATCCAAGATAATCCCGAGGAATTTAGGAGAAAGATGCTCTTCACATCCAGAGAAAGAACTGTGGGAACAGAAATGCAGAAGAAAAACATATGATCAATCACACAGTTCGATATGGATACGACTGGGGTTTTTATGTTAAAAACTCTACTGAAAATATGAATAACATGGAAATAGGTCTTGAACAATGAAACATGTATAACCAGTGCAATTGCTTGTTAGCTTGGAAGGGTGGAGGAAAGAGGGGGGAAAAATCATGGATCATGTAACCATGGAAAAATATTCTAAATTTAAAAAATTAAAACAAAAAAGCTTTCTTCCCCCCAAAAGAAAAAGAAAAATGTTTAATAAAAGTGTTAGATGACTTCTAAAATTCCTTCATCAGTGTGCCAGCAAATGTTTAACAACCAGCTCTGTATAAGAGAAAATTAATTAACAGCACCCCTTTAAGCTCAATTTGCCTTCTTAATATTGTCTCCATCATTTTCTTAAATCTCCACGATCCACAAAATAATAAATCAGTCTCCAATTGGTAAAAAAAAAAGAAAGAAACTCTTCTGTAATATTTTACTATCAACAGTTAACTTGTTTGTAAGTTAGTGGAGAGGGCAGTGAGTGGTACAGTGGATTATGCATCAAGTTTGGAGTCAGGAAGACCTGAGTTCAAATCAGAACACAGACATTTATTATCTGTGTGACTATGGGCAAATCACTTAACCCTTTTTGTCTCAGTTTCTTCATTTGTAAATTTATGTTGGAGAAGAAAATGGTCAATCACTGGATTATTTTTGCTAAGAAAAAAAATTTGGGTCACAAAGAGTCAGATTAACAAGAAATTAATGGAGATAAACTTTTTCAGCTGACATTTTAGGGAACACATTCTATTTAAAAAAATAAAACTAGAATTTTTTTCTAGGCCACTGTTTTGCTTAGCAAATTCTTTATGATAGTTCATGTGTGAATTGGTAAGAATTTGAACTAGGAAAAGTGACATTGGAAATGCTGGGGAAGGATGAGAGAGAGGTTATAGAGATTTGAGTGGGTGAGTAATTGATTTTGGAGGACTTGGAAGAGGAAGGAAACAAAGATGACAGTCATGTTTCAGGTCGAGGTTTACTAGGAGGAGGCTACTGTAGAAGGAAGGGCCCATATTGTGGATTATGAGATGTGTGGAAATGTTTTTGAAAAAAATTTTTTTTTCTATTTGGCTGTAGCCTTGATGTGAAAAACACTGAAGAATTAGAAATTTATTAGCAACAAATAACCTATTTTTAAATGACCAGTTTCATCTAGGTTTGGAGAGCTCTCTTTCATGATCCTATAGGAAAGTATGGTTAAATATTAAAAAAGAATTCGGAAATTAAATAAGCAATAAGCATCTTTGTCATCTAATCATAATTATTTTTTAAAGAGAACTAATATCTTCTTAAGAATTATTTTAAATCAAAAATGAAGTACAGAGAATGATTATTAATAATAATGCTATTATTCCTTTCCTTCTTTGTTTACAAAATCCTATTCATTATCAGTGTAGCAGACTTTAAGGATGACACTTATGTGCGTAGTCTAATTATGGAGTAATTATGGAGTTCTTGAATACTGGGTTATTTCCTTTTTAATTCTCTGCTGGGTTCTAAGGCAGTCAATTCATATGTTTTGAAATGTCTTCATAAATTAAATTTATATTAATCAGTTAGCTTTGAGCCCCCATCCCAATTTTTCCCCAAAACTTGTGCCTTTCTCCTGTCCCCTCTCTTGGTTTCATAGTTAGAAAACATTATTTTTATTGCCTATATAATTTATTAACAGTGTAGCAAAGAGTACAGAGACTTATTTAAATGTTTCAACAGCATATGACCTGAGTAAGATCATAGTTACTTCTAACCATCATCTGGAAGTGGAACCATAATTCTTCCCTTTAGCTCTGTCAGGATGACAGTTAAAAGTCTCTTCTTAGGATATCTTCTAAACAGAATAAAAGTTAAATTAAACTCTTTTTAGTTCCTTCATATTCTTTCTCCTTAATAATTAACACACTTTTTTTAGGACAAAGTTCTTAGTAAATTTTTCTCTAAAAAAAAAAATAAAAAAAAGTGTTTCTTACAATCTATCACTCACAATAGTTAGATAATAGATAAATTTCCTCTTCCCAAGATCCTCTTTCCTCTGAAAAATACAGTAACTATTCATAGTCTCTGTGGGAGGAACAGTTGAAGCTAGGGTTATATTAGTAACAGCAACAACAATAATAAGCATATTCTTTTTAGCCAAGTGGCCTCACAAATCACGTTGCTAGTTGGTAAGTAGTGTTACAATGCTGGTTGACTTCTACAGCTGGTGATGTTCGCTTTATGTTGTTAATTTCCAGTAGTAAGTCAGTTGGCTAGCAGCCTTTGGGTGGAAGTGGGGGGAAGTCACAATCTAAAAGGCATTTTAAGGAAATATTTTCTACAGTTGATTTACCTCCAGTTTTGCCTCTCTATACCATCTGTTTATAAAACAGAACTCTGCTATTCTTAATTCTTTTGACATGTTCATGTTGATGAAAAATAAATCAGTTGATGTAATCTCATTGTAACTCTTTTTAAGGGGTAGAGGCATAAACATGTTGTTTTGCCTTTGAATGATAATATAACTTGGGTGGCAATTGTTCAGGTGAGTGAATAGAGTGAGATAATGGCTATTTTGCGTGGGTAGTGGAAGATCAGAAAAATTAACAATGAAATAATCTATTGATTTGCTGATTGCTGCCAGACAGCAGCTGCCAGAGAAGCAAAAACTATAACAAATTATATAAGTTTTGTGAGAAAAAGCTGTTTGGAAAGAGGCAACTAAGTTCCGTTAATAATTTGAATAACTCATCTATGTAGTGTTTTTTAAAAAAAAAATCACTTTTTGCCCAATAATCCAGTAAGATAGATAATATAAATTTTATCTCTATTTTATAGATGACCATGTTACCACTCCCCCCATTCCCCCAATAAACTCCAATGACATTCTGCCACTTTGAGGATCAAATACAACATCTTCTATTTGGAATCCAAAGCCCTTTATAACCTAGTGCCCTCCTATCTTTCTAGTCTTCAAGAAACTAGGGTCTTTATTCGAAGTAGGACTTTGGTGGAGAAATATGCTCAAATATAAACTTTAGAAAAATTATATTTTGCCTTTTTACTTATCAAAGAGTTATTTTCTCTAAATTGATGAATAAAGTAAACTATAGTAAAAGCTGAAATCCTCATAAATAATATATGAGTTAATTATTTTTTGAGGTTTTTAATGCAATATTGCCCACTTCCAGTAATCATGAGGGTAATGAGAAGAAAAAAACGGGCATCATTTCCCCTTCCCCCTTCCTCTTTTTCTCTGTCTTCCTCCCCATCTTCCTTCCTCTTTTCCTCTTTCCTTCTTTATGTCTCTCTCCTATTTAAATTTATTGGTATTATTTTCCTAATTAATGAAGTACTGTACATGAAAATTATCATTTTCAGACACTCTAAGAGAAAAATGCAATTTTGTATTAAAATACCAAAATCACTTAAAGGCTGTCCTATAAGGATACCTTGAGCTGTATTGCAGAGTTAACCAATGAAATACTTGAAAACATGAAGCAATTTTCTTAATTAAAAGGTAGAATTTGTAGTTAGTTTATTAAAAGTATTTGAAATGTGAAAGCCTGTATAGATTTTGAAATCCTTGCCTACTCTTTAATGATTTTGTATATTTTCTTCTTGAAACAAGGCAATGAATTTATGAAAGTACAGCTGATTAGCATTCTATTCATTCATTACGAAGTCATTGAATATTAGGATAGGAAGAGATATTAATAAATTGAGTCAATGCTTTTGCCAAAATCTTTGCTTTCTCCATTCCCTGGTTGCTGTTATCTATAAATTTAATGAGCAGGAGCTCATTTATTATTGTATATTATTGATAAAAACTATTCATATTATTCCAGGCTAATTCTTAAATTCTCTATCAAAAACTATTCATTGAATACAAAACCCATGTCCAGGTTTACACCTACTATTATTATTTTCCAGACCAGAAACTATTTACCTAGTGTCCATAACTTTTAAAAAGTATTATGATGGCTACATTTCAATATAATTGAGTTCATCTGTAATCCTATGTATCTCATTTTATGCCTTGAAAAAGTAATATTCTTTGAGGGAGTCCATCAGCTTCACACAGTAAAGGAGACTTTGATATAAAAAAGGTCCAGACCGTTTCCCTGATTTATTAGTAAGCTACTACATAAGGAGCCAAACTTCCTAAAATAAGATAAACTACATCTAGTATTTCTCAGTTTATTAGAACTTTTCCTATTTGTTAAAGGAGATTACAGTATTCTGACAAGAATTTGTTCATTATGAGCACCCTTTTCCTATTTCCTCCAAGGTATTTGCATTTAATTATGTCACAAGTACTGTAAATCTCTGACTTTAAAATAAGTTGATATTATGACAAATCTTTCAAGAATGCAGACTCCAATCTTTCCTATTATCATCACAGAAATACAGAATCTCAGGAGTCAGAAGGCACCTCAGTGGCCATCTTATACAACCTGAACTACTTGTCATCCCAGTTATGGAGTGCAAAACTGAAAATTGAACACAGTCTTTGTTTCATAACCTTTAATGAGGGAGAGGCCAATAGCTCTAGTCAGCATTTGTGTGAGATCTGAAAAAGATATGGAGTTTATAGCCCAGTTTGAGAGTTCAAAGCAATGAATACTGGTAGCAAAAAAAAAATGCTAAAATAAATCATGTGCTTTCTGATAAACTATAATTTGATCCACTTCTAATGCCACTTAAACAATTTCTTATACTTTGTTTCTCTTTACACTTGAAGGGGGTAGCTGAGATTATTTTATTTATTATTTTATTTTATGACAGTAATAAAAATGATTATTTTATGTAGTAGTGGGTACCTGGAGAATTATATTATTTGTCCCCCTAATTTGGTTTAGAGGAGACAATAGGTTCAGAACAAGGTCCATTCCTGGCTTTTACAGTATAGAAGATAAATCTAAGGTTATACTTAGGAGTTGACTCTTCTCCACAAAATGCTAATTGAATAAAAGACTTCACGAATAGCAAGTAAATCTATTTATTCAGCAAACAGCAAACAGAATTGGGAGAAATAATTCAGATTAGAATATACCAAGAAATGCACAAAGTGAATGAGCTCTCCTAATAGAAATTAGATTTGTTGTTCAGTCATTTCAGTTATGTCCTATTCTTTGTGACCCTATTTGGGAGTTTTTTGACAAAGATACTGGAATGGTTTTTGCCATTTCCTCCTCCAGCTCATTTTACAGATCAGGAAACTGAGGTAAAACAGGGTTAAGTGACTTGCCCAGTTAGAAGTGTCTGAGGCCAGATTTGAACTCAGGAAAGATGAGTGTTCCTGACTTCAGGTTGGGCATTCTTAGCTATTGTGAATATTTGAGCTGAGAGAGAGAGAGAGAGAGAGAGAGAGAGAGAGAGAGAGAGAGAGAGAGAGAGAGAGAGATCCTGATCTCACCTGAGGGAAAATTCCCCAAGGTTTCTTGGGAGGCCAGATGGAAATCAGAGACATACTGAGGATGTAACTCCCCCTATATAAGCACTATTTTCCCCAAAGTCTTTCTCTCCTTCCTGAAGAGAATTTGGTACCATGCACATTCTCTCAAAGGAAAAAAAAAAGTTTCCATTTTCTGAAGCTCCCATACCAGCTACTCCCTTCATGCAGTCAGGACTTTGTGTCAGCATTCTCCCCAACAATTAGAAGAGCCTCTTGCAAAATATCTCAGCCTTGGCTAGAAACCTAAGTTACATTATGATCCCATGACTACCACCTAGTTCAAAATAGGCTGTGACGAGGGTCAGTTTTTACCTTGGGAATAGTGAACTCTAATTCTATTGGGCTCAGACATCTATGTATAGAACTGAGTACAAAATCATAGAAGCCCCCAAAGTACCATGAAACTTGGAAAGAATAACATGTTGCAGAATTGCTTACTGCTTTTCCACTATGACAACTTAGAAATGACATCTGAAAGGAACTGGCAGAGACATTTGAGGATGTGCCTTTTAAAACAAATAATAACAGGTCAGTTAACAAGCATTTATTAAGAGCCAACTAATTTTCAAGCACTGTGCTAAGTGCTAAGGACACAAGAGAGGTAAAAACAGTTCCTGACCTCAAGAAGCTTACATATTAATAGAGAAGATGTCATGTAAATGAATAGGTCTATTTTTAAAAATGCATACAAAGCAGGTGGACCAAGTAGGGCCTTTTGTTGGTGACATCTGAGTTGAGCCCTGAAGGAAGGCAAAGAATCTAAGAGGAAAAGGTGAGGAGCAAGAGCATTCCAGGAATGGGGAGATAGCCAGTGTAGAGCTGGAGAGTCTTATGTTTGGGACAGTAGAGATGCCAATAGTGCTGTGTCAAAGTGTGTGAATTTAAGCAGTGTCAGGAAAACCCAGAGACGAGATATTATTTAAAAGGAGAAGGTGATCAAATGTGTCAAATAAAAAAAACTGCAATAAATAGAATAAATAAAAGAGGATGTGTAAGAAAAGGACATTAGATTTGACAGTAAGAGATTATTGTTAACTTTGGAGGGAGTAGTTCACTTGAAATGATGAGGCTGGGAGGATTTACAACAAGAGCAAGAAGAGAGAAGTGAGGGGATGAGTTATAGATAGCTTTTGCAAGGGTTTAGCTGAGAAGGGAAGGAGGCATAGCTAGCATGGATGATAGGATCAAGTAAGGCTCTTTTTTTAAGGTTGAGTGGGATGAAGCTGTTTGTAGATATCAGGGAAAGAGCCAGTAGACAGGGACAGATTGAAAATTAGAGATGGAATGGGAATGAAATCTGCTGGGGAAGATTGGATAGCATAGGATCTAGGTAATATGTTGATGGGTTGGCCTTGGCAAGGAGAAGTGCTACCTTTTCACCAGAGAACAAAGTGAAGGAGGAGACAGTGGGGAAAGATGTCAGAAGAATGCAAAACTTCAGTCTTTTTAGTGATATCTGAGCTAAGTCCTTAGTGTAATTGGAAGAGGATAGTAGGATTATGTCATGGGAGGAATGAGGAGACATGAAAAAGTTGAGAATAGCCACTCTCCTTGTTGGGGACAGATGATTGATTAGAGAGGAGCACAAGAATTGTCTTGCTGTAGTTAAGATCTATAAGAATTTGGAATGGATTTAATCAGTATGGTTTCATGGTTTCCTCTAGGTTCATTCATTCAGTAGAGCATGAATAGGATTAGAGCATGCTGACAGTTCAAATAATCCAGAGTTAGAGATGGGCAATAGGCCTGGGGACAAGAGAATTGAAAGTTGACTGCTTAAGATTTAAGAGGGAGTCTCCTAAATCAGTGAATACACTGAAGGGGGAATGGCCCTTATTTAAAGAGGGATGAGGGGATTAGAACTCAGTAGCAATGAAGAGTCAAAGTTAGAGAGATATGGAATCATAAAGGATTTTAATCAGACAAAGGAATTTCAGAGTTCATGAGAATTGAACATTTGTAGGCTGATGGCAAGATCAATTGACCAAGGGCATCAATTGCCCTTGTACAGTTAAGTGCTAACTTCTGAATTATTTTCTGAGGACATTCACTTGTAATTTAAAATTTTAATACAGAAAAGTTAATACTGTAAATTTAGATTGCATATCTAAAAATAAAATTTTCCCTTTTTGTCTTGTTTGATATTTGGAAATTATTTTGAATATATCCTCCAAGAAAAGGTTTGGAGCTTTCCAACTGCCAGATTTCCTGCTTGATTTTTAAGAGTAAATCTTAGTATTTCAGGATAGTCTTTACTCCGCAGCAGTGACTGACCACAGAGAGTTTGAGAATGCTGATTTTTAAGTTAGCCAGCCTTTTATATTTACTAAATGCTTCATGTAGAATGTTCACCTAGTATTTTTTCAAAACTGTTTTTTGAAATATAAAGGAATTACTAGATTCTAGAATGATCCTGGTCTTTTGTTCCCACTTACTCAAATCCATGAATCTCTTCTTACCTAGGCAGGGTTAGAGGGGGGGAGGATGAGTGGGAAATCAATTTTTTATAAGACCAGACATAATTTTCAATAATAATAATATTGATGATGATAATATTTCTATTCCTATGTCTCATTATAGTTTGGAGGAGACCCTGGGTTCTTGAAGATCATATCTTCAAGTGTAAGTTCTTATAGGCTCTACTGAGCTTGAATAGCTTGCATTTTGGTCCCAGTGACATGTTGCCCTTCAGGGACTAACATGGAAAAGAACAGAAAGGTTCAAGTTCCTAATACAGTGCCTGGAACATGGTAGGCACTTAATAAAAACATGTTGATTGACTGGTTAGAAGGGTTCATCCTGGGGACTAGGAGTGATAGACAAGATAGAGGTTGATTTTGGAGAACTCTGAATGACAAGTTGTGCTGTTTAGATTTTATCCTATGGGTAGCAGGGAGTCATTGAATATTTCTTGAGCAGAAAAGGGGTTAACAGGTTTAGGGTATCAGGAAAAATAATTTGACATTAGTGTAAAGGATGAATTGGAGTGATCACATGCCAAAGCCAGTTAGTTATTAAGCATTTATTAAGTACCTACTATGTACCAGGCACTGTGGTAACTGCTGAGGATACAAAAAGAAGCAAATGACAGCCTTTGAACTCACAATATAATTGGAGAGACAACAAAGAAACAAATACATACAAACAAGCTATGTACAGGACAAATAGGAAATAATTAAAAGAAGGAAGGCACCAAAATTACATTGGGGTTGGGAAAGGTTTATTTCTTCTTTTTTTCATTGTAAATTATTTATTTAGTCAATTTAGAACAATATTCCTTGGTTACAAGAATCATATTCTTTCCCTCCCCTCCCCCCATCCTTCCCGTGGCTGACTTGGAATTCCATTGGGGGGAAAGGTTTCTTGAAGAAGATAGGAACTCTTTAGGAGTGCCCTACAGTTTTCTTACTATGATTTGATGGTAGAAGATTCATCCATCGCAAGTTTGGATGCAGAAAAGGCACAGATATTGAGTGGCTTTGTTATATCTAAACTTTTTTTTTTTTTGCAATGGACCTTGAAAGCAAAGAAACCAAAGCATCACTCATCCAAGATTGTAGTAAAGATTGTAGTAGACAGTGAAATAGTTGCTTTTTGAAGGAGAAACATCTATTTCAATGCTGGCAGAAAACTTTAAAGATTGTTAAGGAGTCTACAGCAGACCCAGGAGGAAAAAAAATCTATCTTCTTCATAAGATGCTGATAATTTAGTAGAGAGAATAATTGACAGGAAAGCAAGTGGTCATATTCTTAGTACTTTACAATTGCTCAGTGACCAAATTCAGTTGATGAGCACCATGAGTAGTATTCACCAAACAAGGACAATGTGTGTGGGAGTGGGAAGTGACCATGAATGACAAAATAGCTCATAATAAGCCAAAAGGAACACATGATAAAATTCTTTTCAAATACTATACTGTAGAGAAGAAATACTTTAGAGAAAAAACTAATGAAGTCTGAAGATAGATTGAAGCATACTATTTTTCACTTTATTTTCTTTGTGGGTTTTATATATATATATATATATGTGTGTGTGTGTGTGTGTGTGTGTGTGTGTGTGTGTGTGTGTGTGTGTGTGTGTGTGTGTGTCTTCTTCTACAACCTGACTAGACGGGAAATAGGTTTTGCATGATTTCACATGTATAACCTATAACAAATTGTTTACTGATTCAGGGAAGGGGGAAGGGAGAAAAGGAGAGAATTTGGAACTCAACATTTTATAAAACTAATGTTAAAAATTGACTACTTATAATTGAGAAAAACTATTAAAATTTAAAATAGAATTCATTTTAAATTCAAGGACATAGGTGGGTTTCATTATGGAGGTATTCTTTGGTACTCTTTCCTTCTTATTTTCTTTCTTCTGGAAGAGCTAGATATGCTTATCTTCTCAGTGTTGGTTCAGAGTGTGACTTTCTTTTTGGTCATTGCCCTTTCCTCCTTCTCCTATCATCTCTGTAGGAGAGAGGCTAGAGATTTAATCAGCTACTTTCAATTACAATTAGATTGTTTTTATCCTAAAGGCAACATGATGACTCTCAGGTCCACTTGGTTGCTATTTTATGGAGTTTCTATCAGGTAGAAAGTTATTAATAACAGTATAATAGTTCAGAATTTCACCTAGGAAAATTCCTGACATTCAATAGAGAATGTTAACTCTTTGGCCTAAATTAAATAGTATGTATTTTCAGCTAACCTCTGGTATCCTCCATTTCTCTTTTTGCAAAATTGATGAAATATACAGACAAGTAAAACAAACTTTTTGCCCAACCATTAAAAAATATATGAAGCAAAATCAGGATATTTTTAGATAAAAATAAATAAGAAATAACTATTAACGGTGTTTGTTACTCAACAGGCATGAGGATGGGAAGTTGAAAAAAGAGTGGATCTTTTAGATTCTAAAATTTAGAACTTCCCTCTCTTCTTGAAAAGGCAAACAGTCTTCATTTGACGCTCTTTATGTAGACAGTATTCTTTTTGGCCCTATTGTTTGTCCTTCAAAATGAATTTGGATTTGACCTGACTAAGATGTCTCTAATATACTACATAATTACTGGAAGAAATACCTTTTTTTTTTTTTTCAGTATTTGTAGAGTGATTTCTCGTCCCTCAAAAAAAAAAAAAGATGAATCAAACTTTCAGGAAATTAAGCAACTCAAAGAAAATGCCAATGATACTGTTTTGCTAATTCTATAAATATTTTTGTAAACTTGAATCAAACTAGAAATAATTTCAGCAATTTGAGAAATGGGCTTTCCTGCTGTTGTATTCATACAGATTATATGTACTCTGTCTTGCCTAGTAATTACTCCCACGTTTTTTTCTTAGCTTTCTCCTCTTCTTTATACTAGGTGTAAGAAAGTAATGAACTTCACAGAAATACTTCCTTTATGAAAGGCCACAGAAATCAGTTGCCAAAAAGTTAAGTAATGAAAATTGTAAGGAACCTGGCATCTTTCTTTTTATTTGGACAACTGTTCCCTTCTTTAATCTAGGAAAATCTTTTGATTTACATGTAGTCTAGTTTATCAGATTCCTTGTTTGGTAGGCAATTTATTTGAAGTCTTAGAAATCAGAGTCAGAATGTTAGGATCATTGATCAACTGGAAGGAACTTCAGAGACAATATGGTACAACTTCCTCATTTGATAGATAAGACTCAGGGAGGTTAAATCATTAGACAGATCATATATTTAGTAAACAAAGGCTGCATTTGAACCCAATACTCTTTCCTTTTTTTTATCAGGGAATTTTTAGGGATCTTAGGGACTTTCTAATTTTACAGCCAAGGAAGCAGCCTGAAAAGTTAAGTGAGTTGTTCAGGGTTTCGAAGGTAGTTAGTGACAGAACTTCTCAATAAAACCCCAAACTAGGGCTGGGCAGTTAGGGATTTGTCCCAAGGCACCAAATCTAGAGGGTACTTGACTGTACTTGAAGTTTTCAGCACAACAGAGCTTAGCCTATAGTTAGCAAAAATAATTAAAATAGAAAGCAACTTTTTAATGGGTTAGGGGTAAGCTCTTCCCCTCTCCCTGCTACATGACCCATTCTAAGTCTAGGCTCTATCTCTTCATATTGCTTTTCCAGGTGCAAAAATTTTTTGTTATAGCTTTGACTACACCTATAGTCTTCTGGCATTCAGTGTTATTTCTTGACCAGAAAACTTGTTCACCAATAAATTTATTTTGCAGTTGTTTGAAAATGTGACCTTTTATCACTTCCCTGTATTTTTATGTTATAGTATATGGTCAAGATGACCTTTAAAGCCATTTCTAGCTCATAGATAACTAAGCCTCTGCCTTAAAGTGGCATTATAACAAGTGCCTAGAAGCTTGATTTGTAATATAGTCATGAAGAATGAAATTCTTCACATCAGGGGGAAAAATGCAAAAGTGGTGGAACTGAAGAAACATTGATAAAATTACTAATACATTGAATTCTTCTGTACATCTTTGCTTATCTGGAAAGTACTTGCTCTGTTTTCCCTTTTCTGTTACCTGTCTTTTGCTTCCATTCATTTTTATAGTTCATAAACTTTACACTGTTAGTCTGCTCTTCAGATATCTCTCTGACTCCATTCCTCTCAGTTTTCTCTTTTTCACCCTTGAAAGTAACATGCTTCTTCCAAAACAAGTAAAACTTAAAAGGAGAAAGTTTTGTTAAGCAAAGTTTGTTTTTAGTATTTAACAAAAGTGTTATGTTATCTGTGTTTTTACTTTAAAAAGCAAATTTGCTGTTGTTCATAACAAGAAAAACAGAGCTGATAACTTTTGTTTGGACTGATTGTCTATATTACTAATATCTTTTTCTTTAAACCTTTACCTTCCATCTTAGAATAAATACTGGTTCTAAGGCAGAAGAATGGTAAGGGAAGGGCTAGGCAATGGGGGTTAAGTGACTTGCCCAGGGTCACAAAACTAGGAAGTGTCTGAGGTCAAATTTGAACCCAGGCTTTCTCATCTCTAGTCTTGGCTTTCAATCCCCTGAGTCATCCAGATGCCCCTACTGATATCTTGTAAGCAATATAAACTTACTCCAAGATCCTGAAGTGTCTTCTAATTAGGATAAATTTATTTTGGATTATTAAACACCTACTACTTAGGATAAATTATAATATACTGTGCCTGGTATATTTTATTATAACCAACTTCTGAGAAAACTGAATATTCATGTAAGATTATAGATTCAGGACCATGCATTTCACTTATATGTCAGAGATTATTTTATAATCATGACATCATAGAATATTTGGATAATCAGAGTGTCTCTTTTCCTCTATTTGGTGCACCCCTGTCTTCCCAGTCACCTGAATTTGCAGTCTCAAAGTCATTTTTGACTTCTCTCCCTTTTTCAGCCCCAATATTAAGCCAGGTGTTGTCTTGCATCTGTCACTTTTACTTCACTCACAAAAAAACATACTAAATCAGGTAACTCATCATCTGAACTACAGAATTAGCCTTGTAAATAGTCTTCCTGCTTGTAGTTTTCCCCTTCTCAATTCTATTCCCCTCATAGCTTTTAAAATAATCTTTCTCAAACATTTCTGACTATTATACTCTCTTGCTCCGAGATTACTTGTGGCTCCCTATTGCCTTAGGATAAACTGCAACTTCAATCTAAGTTTTCCAGACTTCTTTTGCATTACTTCCCTTCATATATTCTGTGTCCCAATTAAACTAGCCTACTGGCAATTCTACCATTTCCTATGGAATGTCATCCTAATCTTCCTAGTTGTCAATGTTTTCTCCTCAGATTATTTTATATTTGTTTATGTGTTTACATGTTATATCCTCTAATAGATAAACTCTTTAAGACCTGGGCCTGTTGGGGCAGCTAGGTGGTCAGTGGCTGGAGAGCCAGGTCTAGAGATGGGAGATCTTGGGTTCAAATCTGTTCTTGAACACTTCTGAGCTGTGTAGCCCTGGGCAACTCACTTATTCCCAATTACCTATCCTTTACCACTCTTTTGCTTTGGAACTAATATTTAGTATTGATTCTAAGACAAAAGATAATGGTTAACAAGAAAAAAAAAGAAAAGAAAGAAAAGTTAGGCCCATTTTTTTCTTCTTTTTTTTTGTCTTTGTACTACCAGTGCCTAGCACAGTTGCCTTATGTGTAGAAAATGTTTAATTCACTTGTATTGAATAGAATTCCTATTTCTAAATCATGTCAGATAATAGGGGGTTTGTTTCATTATGATTTTAGAAATACTTCCAATATCTCGTAGACTTTTGCCAGTGAAAATCTGCAACATACAAATATCATATGAGAAAAGGAGGCGATCCTGTCTTTAAATGGTACTTTTACCCTGTGGGAAGAAAAGTAAGGACTATCTATAAAGTAAGGATAATAAGGACTCCCAAATCACAGACTTTTTTGTGAGGATTAAATAAGATAACATGTGTAAAGCATTTTGTAAACCTTGACATACTAAATAAATGTTATATAGTATTTTTGTTATTATATAAGATATGAAACAAAATAATTGCATAAGCTTATTAGTTTTACTGAACTGGTTCAAAATTATAAAGTAGAAATTTGTTGAGCTCAGTCTGTCATAGGATAGGTACATAGAAAGGTACTGGAAAGGATCGCAAGGGCCAGCTAGTCCAAACTACTCATTTTACAGATGAGGAAACTGAGGCATGGGAAGGTCAACAGAGACATGAGTAGGAATTTCAATATCCTATGGGAGTTCTAGGAATTATGATTCCCTTTATTTGTCCGTCATTCACCCTAACCAGATTTAGGGAGCCAAAGCATGAAATAGGCATTATTTCTTCTTCCCTACTCTTAAAATGAATAAAAATTTACTAGGCAAGCAAGGAACATGATTATTGTTACTCAAGTGAAGAGACTACTCCTAACAGATGGAATGAACTGAGCTGAGGTTAGCTTTTTGTTGCTTTCAATGTTGCCTCTGGCTTGGCTATCCTATTTGCACCTGTCTAGTTACACCACTGCTGTGAAACTCCACCAGCCACCCCAGACAATATCTAGCATGCTGAAAATAGTCCCTTTCACTCATGAAAAAAGTAGAAGAGTTGGACCAATAGCTGGCTTTTCTGAGAGAGAATGGGACTTAAATAGTCTGAAAGCAAAAGGCAATATACTAGAGACAGTTCCAAGAGAATCTTAATCATTTTCAAAGCTTTTCTATGAAACTTTAATCTCTCTCTCTTCTCTCCCTCTGTCCCTCTCCCTCTGTCCCCCCTCTCTCCCTTTCCCTCTGTCCTTCTCTCTCTCCCTCTCTGTCTCTCTCTCTCCCTCTTCCACCCTTCTCTCTTCTCTCTCCCCTTCTCTCCCTCTTCCCCTTCTCTTTCCCTCTCTCTCCCTCTCTCTCTGTCCCTCTCCCCCCTCTCTCTTTCTTCCCCCCCCTCTCCCTGTCTGTCTCTCTCCCTCTCTGTCTCTCTCTGTCCCTCTTCCCCCCTCTCTCCTTCTCCCCCCTCTATCTCCTCCTCTCTCCCTCTTCCCCCTCTCCCCCTCCCTCTCTCTCCTTCTCCCCCCTCTCCCTCTCTCCCTTTCTCTTTTCCTCTCTCCCTCCCTCTCTTCCTCTCTCTCTCTCCCCCTCTCTCCCTCTCTCCCTCTCTCCTTCTCTCCCACCATGTTGGATTAGAATTATGCCCAAGTAAACAAAAGTGTTGCCGGGACCTAAAACTGGCCTCAGTTCTAAGAAAGCAGGTGGTGTGGATAGATATTCTACTCAGAGAAGCTGGTATCAGAAGGTTCCTGCCACCCTGTGTTCCTGCAGTTATATAGGCTTTGCGGGGGGGCAGTCATGTTTTCAAATCTTCTTTCACTATGCAATCTTGACTCTTTCATGTTGTGTCAGGAAGACTAGAGTTGAATCATTTCTCAGAGACTTATTAGCTGTGTGATCCTGGGTAACCAAGTCAGTCAGAAAGTCAACTAGGACCTGTCATGGGCCAGGCAACATGAAGGCAAAAAATAGTCACTGCCCTTGCTGAGTTCACAGTTTAATGGCAGCTCGGAAGGAGTTCCCTGTCTAAGTCATTTAACCTCTCTGTGTCAGTTTCATTGTGTAAAATGGCATTTATTTCACAAGGCTGTTGTGAGCATCAAATGATAATAAATGATAATGTGTGTACAGTGTTCTGCAAAATGTAAAGTGTCATATAGATGTGAGTTATGATGATTACTATTATTTCAATGTGATAACTGCAAGACTAAACATTTATAGTGTTTGATAGTCATAGAATGTGGGCAGTGTTATCCCCAATGAGAGGATATTCTTTTGGGATGTCATTTTTTCTTAATCTTTTGTGGTAACGTGATTTTAAATGTCGAATTTCATATGGGACTTGCACTGTAACTATGTAAAGGTAAATGAAGTTGATGTGGCATAATTTTCCAGATAATTTTTATTCATTCATTTTAAGTTCATATATCATTTACCTTGGTGAGATCTCCAACTGCTTGCTTGAGATTGCTGCCTACATGATGTTAGTCTGCACAGCTGGGTTAATATTGTTACAGGCCATGCCTCTTTTGGCCAAGTGGAAGATAAGGGACTAGGAACCCTGTAAACAGATCCATCTCCTAATCACTCTCATATAGTTTATTCTAGTTAAAATATTTGGTGTTGGTGACAGGCCTGCTGACACTTTAAGTGTATGACTGTGTCACTATTGTTACCATTGTTGTTATCATAGTTAACATAATTGCTTATCTGTATTTTGGTCCTTGGGGTAGGAAAATTATGTTTGGGGTCTTCAGCTGAGAATCAGGAGTCTGCTTTCAAGTTAGCAGAAATTAGATAACTTACTATCTAAACGGAAGTGATCCAGCCTAAAATTTGCTGGACAAAGTTGAGAAAGGAAGCCTAATTTTAAAAAATGATTAAGAGCAATATACATACAAGATCAAAAACAGTCTGAAGGACTAACCAACAAAAGGTAATTTTAGCTATACAAATTTTAGGGTTTTGAAGCATCAGCAATCCAATAAAATATAGCCCCTGCCCCAAGAGTTATTAACTAACTCTTCCTAAACATGGAATAGGAAGAGAGGGGGTTACATAATTTGTGTGGTTGCAAAAAAAATGGACAGAACCCAAAAGAGACTGAGTGGAAGGTGGAGTGGAAACTCGACACCAATCTTCCTTCCTTACCCAAGCAGTTCTAGTACTTGAGGATTAAAGAAAAATAGATTAGAAAAAGTAAGGTGTGAACAGCACATTATTTAACTTTTTGGACACCTTCTTAAAGGGTCCCCAGGACTCCTTATTCTCTATATGATAATGGCTCTCCTCTCTAGAACTATAGATTCCTAGAATTTTTTTAACCAAAACCTTTTACATGACCCAATGATTAACTTTCAGACTTCATAGCTTCTACTAATGTTTGTCTCTTTTTAAAATTTCATGTTAAAATAGATCAATTTTTGCAACCCCTCCAAACTCTATACTTGTCATTTCTTTCCAGATAATCTCTGATTTATACCTCTCTTCCTGGGAGGGAGATTAATATAGATCTCCAAAACTACTTTTCCACAAAGAGCCACTGTTCTAATTTAAGGACTATTGACTCTTCAAGAGCAGAAGAAATTCCTATCTTCACTTAATCAAGCTGTTTGTCCAGTGCCACAGGATTAGTGCAGTTGTGACCTGTAACTTGTGGGTTATATAGGAGAGAATATTTCCATGAACCAACTGTTCTTAAGTGAGCATTTAAAATAACATTTGCCATAAGTGTTTTTACTTGGCATTTGCCCCTCATTTGTTTCCTGGCATAGCTCAGCTATTGCCTCCCTTAAACTTGTGTACATCAATATTTTCCTTTTATCCAGTTCACTAGAATTCTGCAATATTTAGTACATTTTAGAATTATTTGGGCATTTGTTTTGAATGAGAATTCCTACAGAGCACTCTTAACATTGTAGCTATTTTTGTACCTAGAATGAAACTTGAAAGATAAGTTACAAAATATCAAGATGCTTATTTAAATCCTTTTGTGCCAAAGGTATAAAAGTAATTTGGACACTTGCAAATCTCTCCCCCCCTCCCTCTTCCCTCCCCTTCTCTCTGTCTCCCCCCCTCCCCCCAATGCCACCCAGTTAGCTGTGCTTAAAAACAGAGATTTCTGTGAGCTTTTACTTAGGAATATTCATTAAATATTCATTTAAAGGTGTTTATTTTTTTATTTCTTATTTCCTTTGTTATAGTGGAATCCTTTGCTTAACTTCTTGTTTTATGAATAGCGATTTACAGTGATTTCTAATTGAATTGGAAAGATTAAATTTCACCACTTAGATTCATTGCCTACATACTGGTCATGATAGAAGTATGTAAGCATTTGGAAATTTTAATCTTGCTTATGCTGTAGGCAAGGGGATTGTCTTATGAAAGAAATAGTTATTCCCCACTCCCAATTTTTGATGGTTACAACAGAAGAATTTGACCAAGTGTGAGGCTGGAAAGACAAAGACAAAGAAAGTTCACAGGATATTTTGGCCTGGTATTCTGGAAACAGTGCTTTAATTTGGAGTCTTCTAGATTCAAAAAGGATAAAGGTTAGCTTGCTTTTGTCAAAACAATGGATTTTTTTTTTCCTCATGCAGGAAACAAGAAGGATGTAAATGAGCTCCTGTTTTTTATTAGTTTGCTTTTGTCATCTTTAGTTAGAATTTCACAAAAGAGAAAGCTAGTTACTCTTTTCCAGCTCTTAGAGCTGCTATTCTTTTCTTTTCCCCTGTCATCACTGGGTACTAGGGTTTAAGAGAGGATGACATAAACAAGGAAAATTCACTACTGTCACTATTAGAGGAATCACATAAGACTGTGAGTCAAAGGTGCCAATCAAGCATTGTGACAAACATTGTAATTCACTGTACAAACAGGGAAACTGAGGTACCAAAGAGGTGAAATGCCTTGCCTAACAGACTCGCTCAGGAAGTTTAGATAGATGGACCAGAATTTAATCACCAGAGTTTATAGATAGTTGCCAATTCCTTGAGCCTTGTTATTTTGATTTATGACCTGAGGGAAGGTATCCATCTTTATGTTTCAGTTTCTTAAAGATTATAATCATCTGATATATGGACACCTTAAGCACATATGTTGAAAGTCAATTCTATATTTGTAAAAATATTTTCAAAATATCATTATCTTGAGGGGGTTTGGCTCATTGATGATATTATAGCAAAAAGTTTTAATATTTTATAATTAAAATTGACCCCCTTTATCTGACCCCCCCTTTAATGTTCTGTTTTCAAAGGAAATGCATTTTGGTTAAGAATTCTGAACAGCTTCACTATTTTTTGCAAAATATTTTTGTTTGATATTGAATAATCTTGACATTTGTTTACAAGGTGTCTGCAAATCATTGTCAAATGGGTTCTGTTACTTCAAGAAATTCAAGGAAACAAGTGACTTCTGTTGGATTTGTGCTTATAAAAATGATTTATAGACTTTGTCTTCAGTGTCCCAAGATATGCTTGGTCTTCTCTCTCTCTCTCTCTCTCTCTCTCTCTCTCTCTCTCTCTCTCTCTCTCTCTCTCTCTCTGTCTGTCTGTCTCTTTTTTTCCTTTCTTTTGACTATTTTTTGTTATAATCATTTGACTCTTTATACCATAGATTTTTAATTTGTTTCACTTTGGTATTATTATAAGTTTGTTTCATGATTACAAAGACTACCTTGAGTAATATCAAATCTTTAAAAAAAATTATCTTTAGAATCAATTGTCAGTTGACATAGGAGGAGAAAATCAATTATAAAAATGTATATATCTCATCTTGTAAACTTTTTGTTATTATACATGCTAAAAATATTTAATTCTGAGGAAAATAATTTCTAGTGAAATCATTTTTCCAAGAGAGGCACTTTTAAACAATTTAACAATTCAATTTTTATAGTGCTTTTAAGATTTACAAAGTGCTATATAAATATGAAGTGAAAATAGCAATAGACTTGAAATTAGGAATCCTTAGTTCAAATATTAACTCTGCCATCTAGAGAAATCAATTCACCTCTCTATTCCTCATCTATAAAATGGGGATAATAATATTCATCTCATAGCTCCACAGGGACTTCTTCTTATGGATCAAGTCAAATTCAAACTTCTTAGCTTGGCATTCAATATCTTCTGCATCCAATTCTGCCCTTCCTTTCTAGTATTACCTCATCCACATACTTTATACCCCAAATCATGAAATATTGTTCTTTTAAGGGACATTAGAGCGCATCTAGTTCAACCCTCTTATTTTACAACTGAAATAAAGTCTCAGGGAAATGAAATAATTTGCCTTAGGTCACAGTCTGTAACCTGCAGAATCAGGACTTGATCCCTGGTCTTCAGACCCCAGGCCCTTTGTTCTTTCTATGACAGCCAAAACTCAATCTAAGTGAGACTCCCAGTCCCTTGGACACATATTACAATGATTCATGGAAGTACATTTTCTCATTCTATTCTCTGGTCCAGGAGGGTGTTCTTCCCCCTCTTCCTGATAAATTTCTAACCGTGCTTTATGGCCCAACTGAAACACCACCTTGTAGCAAAGTCTTCTTTTAGGTTTCTCTTTGGAGTTCACATAGCACTTTACTTCCATTCCCCTTAGGCAGTCATTATATGTTATTTCAATTTGGGGATGTCATAACCCCTTACTAGACTGTTAGCTCTGTGGAGGCAGGGACCGTGTCATATTAACTTTGTATTACCCCTCAGAGCCTATTAGAATGCTCTGTCCACAGTGGGTACTTAATAAAGCTTTGTTGAACTGAACACCTCAGAGGGTAACTGGAAAGGATCAAGTGGATTAATGTTTATAAGTAATAAGGCACTATGGCTTTGAGTTATTACTGTAATGCTATTTTAATGATGGGTTAATTATGTAATTTGAGGCAATTTGTTTCTACCCTTCTGGTTTTCATTTGTACTCTGGTGGTGACAATTAGCTTTATTTTTGCATTCTGTTGTTCTCCCATCAGAATCATGTGGAATATATGTAATCCTAGTATCAAAAGGCCTGGCTCTGGACATAAAGACTTAATATTAGAAAATTGTTCCCAACATTAAAGACCTGGGGTCAATTTGGGGGACTTTCATTAAATGTCTCTTGGTTCTTGTATCTAAGGGACACTCTGAGATGTCTGAATTTGGTTCATTTTGTTCCCACAAAGGTCCCTTGATGACTATGTAATCACTTATGCTAACAAATATATTAAATTTAGAAATGGTTTTATTTAACTTGAAAAATACAGAAAGCACTTGCATCTAAGGTCCACAGGACATTCCTCTACCAACCATCAGGTGGGCCTTCACCTTCTCCAGGGATGTATAAATAAAGTTGGTTTTGAGTGATAGTAACAACTTAGAGATCTCTTTCCAGTGAGATAACTTGGCAGTAGCTACACAGTCAAACAATCCTCTTGTCTTGTAGATATTTCTTCCAATGCCTTCTGACATGTAGTGCTGCCCTAGGGTTGAGGGCCACTTCTCCAAAATGCAGAGGTAACTCAGGGTCACTAGAGAATTGATTCTTCTCACCCCCTGCACTGATGGTATTGTCTTAAATTTGAAGCCTAGTTCCTCATAGTACATGAATAGAGGAATTGGTCAAATTCTCCTAGGCCTTTATTTTCTTTAATTTCTTACATTAACAGCACAAATGGTTCTCCAAATGGGTGATTTAATGGCAAAGAGTGAGTGTCATTAAGAATATTCGTGGCTGAAATCCAATAAGAAGGTATAAAGACAGGAGAAACACAGACAAGGTTAGTTTGGCTGAATCATAAGAGTTTGGGGGGAGAGGGGAAGGGATTAATACTCAAAAAGGCTGAAAAGGTAGTTTAGAGCCTGGATTTGTAGGACTTTAATAACTAAGCAGGATATTTTTTGCTTTATCCTGGAGATAGTAGGAAGTTATTGGAGTTGGTTGATTAGGGAGAGTCACTTGGTCAGAGCTATGCTTAAGGAAAATTAAAGATGATTCTGAGATTGTGAATCTAAGAGACTAGAAAAGTTAGTGGTATTCTTAATAGAAACTGAGAAGTTTGGAAGAGATGTGGATTTGGGGGGAAAATATAGTGGATTTTATTTTGGACATCAGTTTGAGATGCCTACACGACTTCGAGTTGGAAATGTTCAACAGGCAGTTGTTAATGTGGAGCTGAAGTTTAGACAAGAGAGTAGGGCTGTATAAAGAGATGTAGGAGATGTCTGCACACAAATGAATTCTGAGCACTGGGTGAATCTAATAAGCAATACAAGCTCCTCAATAGAGATTAGAGATTGTTTCCTAGGAAGAGCTTATACAAATTCTTGTCTTTCCAACTTTCCTATTAGAGAAAGCAGTTGTTAAAAAAAAAAAAAGACCTAGGGGGGTTTCACTGGACTGCAAACTAAATATGAATCAGCAGTTTGGTGTGGCAGTTGCAAAAAGCTAATGTGATCTTGAGCTGAATTAAGAGAGGTACAATTTCCAGGAATAGGAGGCGACAGTTCCACTGTACTCTGCCTTTGTCAGACTTTATCTTGAGTACTCTGTTCAATTCTGGGAACCATAGTTGAAGAAGGACATTGATAAGCTGGAGCTTGTCCAGAATAGGATGAGTGAATGATGAAGAGTTCATGAAATATGAGGATCATTTTGTACTGTCCATCTCTCATGTCTGAAAGACCTAAGCTTTGTAGAGGGGAAGCTAAATGTATATAGTGCTGGGACCTGGAGTCTGGAAGAGTCATTTTCCTGGATTCAAATTTGACCTCAGACATTTACCACTGGATGATGTTGGGTAAATCACTTATCCCTGTTTGCCTTAGTTTCTTCATCTGTAAAATGAAGTGGAAAAGGAAATGACCAACTCTTGCAGTAGTTGCCGGGAAAACTTCAGGTGCAGTCACAAAGGGTCAGACATGACTCAACAACAACAGGCTTCACAGAATCCTTCTCCTTTAAGGTTTAATTCAAGCTTCACTTTCTATATGAAACCTTTCTAGGTTCTCTGAAACTTGTGCCTTTCCTTTCAAACTACCTTGTATTTAATCACTTTGCATTTATTCCCTTTAAATTTATTCTATTCAATTTTTTAGTATTTAACTTAATTTTTAATCATGCCTCACATATTTGCTGGATCTTTGACCCAAGGCAATCACATATACTTGCTAAACCTCAGTTTCCTCATCTCTAAAATGGGAATAAGAATAGTGTCTACCTCCTAGGGTTTTCGTGAGAATCAGATGAGAAAATATAAAGAAGCACTATTCAGATGTTAAAAAGCTATATAAATCCTAGCTATTATTATGATAAGTATGCCAATTAAATTAATTTACAGTGAGATATATTATCATGTCTTATATGCATATAATTATTTGCATATTGACTCTGAAGGAGAGCTCCCTGAGGGCAGGAACTATGCTGTGTTTTGCTTTTGTATTTCTATTACTTGGGAAAAGGGAATCTGTAATGTCTTGCTTGATTCCCCCCCTCCCCCAGAACAGTATTTATTTAGTATTGCTCTTCTGAGAGTGAGGGGAGAAGAAGGATGGTAGAGGTGACATGAGGAAAGAGGAAGTTTTGGTACAGACCCTGAAGGGAGTTGTATATTTTTTTTTAAAGCAATGCAGATAGAAAAAATCAGAAAAGAGTAAGAAATATGGCCTAGATCAGAGAACATCCTACTAAGAGGTTTTTAGGTCTTTCAGGCAGGTCTCAGGAAGGAAATGCCTACTCTTTACTCAGGTCCTACAGTTCCTCTTTCCTCTCTCCCACCCTGTATACAAAAACTGTCCTGCCTAATCCCCCTTCGCACTCATATACATGCTCTCTCATTCCTGATGACTGTGAAGACATGTTGATCTACCCTTCTCATTGGATCATCATTGATTCTCAGTTTTGGGTGAATTATAACTATCTGGTTGTCTCTTGCATCATAATACAATGTATCTGGCCATTTCTCCTAATCATGGCATCTGTTTCTGAAGCCAACACATAGACCTGGTGACCTATTATTCTGGGGGTGATGCTTGCTTGCTTTGAAAACTGATTTTTTTCCTTTTTTTTCCCCTCACCCTAATTTTTTCCGAAGCAATATTTTAGGTTTTTAAATAAGGCAACATGACATAATGGAGAGAATACATTGTTTGGAATCAGGAAGACCTGAACTCAATTCTCATCTCTTTCTCTTTCTAGTTGTGTGACCCTGAGCAAGCCATTTTAACTTCTACAAGACTCTGTTAGACCTCATCTATAAAATGAGGGGGTTGGAATAGTTGGGTGGCTTCTAATGTACCTTCCAGCTTGAAATCCAGATTCCTTAACCCAGAGCATGAAGGAGATGCTGAGAAGTAGCCTTTGAGACTAAGCCATGGGTTAGGCAGGAGAAAGAAGAAGGGAGGCTATGATGAGGATCTAGGAATAATGGAGATTGAATGAAGGTATATCTGAAAGGGGGTAGGGGCAGAGCAATAGAAGAGTCTTGGGACTTAGCCTCCCAGATTCAGAAGAAGGGTTTCTGAAGGGTGGTGAGTTTCTGATCCAAATGGAGACTTTCCTCAGCCACATTGAGGAGTTCCTAAGCTTTGGATAGCTAAGCCTTGAAGCAGGGGCTTGCTCTATCATTGTTATTGGCTTGTATTCCCACCACTACCAACATGGTACAGGAACTCTACTCCAGTGCTTCCTCCATCCTTGGCCACTACTAGGGCAACATGGTTCTCTGGAGCACAGAACTCCCTGATGCACATGTTCCTCTGGAGGGCTTGCAGGTCAATCTGACTTCAGGATACCAGAGTCCATATGTATCCAGCTGGTTTCTCACTTTGTTTCGCTTCCACATTTTGCTTTCGTTTTTAAAAACAGAGTCCAAGGGTATATATAGTCTAGGTGCATGAACTGACTTTGAATCGGTTATCCAAATTTAGTGTTAATGAGACAAATGGAATGCTAACAGTCAAGGCTATAATTTTTCAAAAGGTTAATATTGCCAAAGGTTTTTTTTTTATTGTTTTAAGGAAAAATACGAGGTGCTTAGGAAGGCTTCCCCAGTCTCATCCTGGCCATGTCCTTCACATATTCGAAAATTGCATTAGGTATTTTAGGACTGGTGATGCTGCATTTGTGTAGTCCAGCTTCTTGATACACTATCTTTTTTTCCTCTCCTTTCCACTACCATTTCCCTAATCAACATAGTTGAGATTTCATCTTCTTTTAAGTAAGTCTTATCTTTTTGGGTGTATGTATATTGGGTTACTGATGTGTAAAATGTTGATTTACTTTTGAGTTCTTGACTCCTATCTGCCTTCTCTTTGCAAATAAGTGTTCTTCTGTCATGTGGAGTAACTGTATTTTGTCCATAAGTCCAGAGTTCTTGTATCCTTTACTACCAACAAATCGATTTATAAGGCAAATCCCGCTTATTACAGTTTTGCCTTTTGTTCCTCATCTCATTCAATGTCAATTAATGAAAGACTAAATTGTGGCTTAATGAAAAGAGTTAGAGGGGCTGGGATCAGATTCTGGTTTTGCAGTTGTACACCTGAAGGACTTTAGAGAAGCCATTTTACCTTTCTGGGGTCAGTTTACAATTTCAAATGGATTGGACAAGATGGACCAAGTCCTTTTAGTTCTAATTCCTGTGCTTCTCTTTTACTTCTTTACCCTCTCATTTGATGATGGTTTTGGCTGATGTGACAAATGAAGGCAAGGGAATTGTCCAATTGTGACAAAGTACATGGCCAGGCAGGATGAACACAATCTCTAAGAAGAATGCATTTGGGTCTTAAAGCAAAAGATGTTTGTCCTCCAGGCAATGTGTTATCCTTGTAATTTTCCATGTAATATTGGTTTTCCCTGAGGCTCATTTAGTATTGTTCAGTTTTTGTTTTCTGTTTGCTGCAATTATGGTTTTTCATGGAAGAGTTTTAAATTTGGTCTTTTGTGCAAGTACATGTTTGTACACACACTCACCTGTTATTATTAAGTTGATTCTCAGTCATGCCAATTCTTTGTAACACCATTTGGAGTTATCTTGGTAAAGATAAATTGGTTTTCTATTTCCTTCTCCAGCTCATTTTACAGATGAGGAAACTAAGGCAAACAGGAATAGTGATTTGCCCAGGGTCCCTCAGCTAGGAAGTATCTGAGGATATATTTGAACTCATGAAGATGAGACTTCCTGACTCTGAGCCTGGCACTTATATATAGCTTGGACCTTGATTTCATTATTATAGAAAATTTCCAGTGAGGATATTTTTTTAAAGCAATGCAGATAAGCACCTGTCAATTTGGTCTGTTGGCATTTTTTTCCTTCGGCCCTGTGCTCATGTATTCTAATAATTTAAGAGGTATAACTCATAATCTGCGTGGCTTATCTGATATATTTTCACACATAAATGTACAATGTATATGTTTATATAGATCTCTTCCTAGGGAATTCCCTGTGCCATTGAAATGACAGGTGTAGTAAAAAAATTACATATGTATGTAGGTTTATATGTATATGTGTATATGTGCATATATATGTTTGTGTGGTACACACACACACACACACACACACACACACACACACACACACACAATGTTCCCCCCAAATAGCAGCTCTTGGAAATGTATTCATATATATTTTTGAACTGAACCTATGATTTCATTAGTATAGGGAACTCCCTGGTGAGGGATCTTGCTTTTCAAATGCAAATCAGCACCAGCTCTGTAACTTTAATAAGTAGTCTTTGGCAGATGTGTGGGGTTTTGAGACTTAAGTGACTTGCCCAAGGCCACATAAACAGTATGTGTCAGAGGAAGGATTTGAATCTCCTACTCACTGTCTCTAAATCTGGCTCTTTCCACACATAGAATAGCTATGCATACCTACATAATGTGAGTGTGTCCCTCACTATATCTCCAGAGGATAGAGCTAGTCTTGGGGCAAGAGGACCCAGGTTTAAGTTCTGCCTCTGACAATCTTTGGATAGTCAGGATAGGTGTACTTCCCATTCTCCAATTAGAAAGTCGTTGGGTCGAAAACTCCTCTGGGTCATCTGCTAAGTTTGAAGGGCATTAACTCCTTGTGATTTAGCCTCTTTTACACCTTAGGTAACCAGTAAGTAGTATCAGTGACTAGAGCCTCTACCCCCTGACCCAATTAAATAATAAAAGTAGTTTCCTTGCCTTTTAGGGAGGGGAAATACCCTGCTAACCTTACATATGTAGTTATTGTTCTGACCATATCCCACCCCTTAGTGGCAAGACCTCAAAGGTCTTCCAGAGTACCCTTCACAACTTACATGGCTTTAGGGACCTTACTGGACAATCTTAATCTGAGGCTGCAAGAAGGCTGGCCCAGGTAGCAATGAAAGAGAAAAAAACAAACCAGAAAGATTACAAAAAAACCCAACCAAACCAAACAAAAACCAATGTAACAGTCCTCTGGAGTGACTGAATATGGAAGGGAACATAGACGAGAAATTCCAAGCCATACCACTTTGGAAAGACTTATTTCTTTGTTTAGTTTCAGCTTCAACTTCAAGCAATATTTGTTGTGTGTGTTTAGAGCATTGTGATGACTTTTGATCAACTTTTTTCCGACTTGGAAAAAAACTGGAAGAAAAGTATAGAGGTAGGTTAGTACAGAATAAGCATGGAAGATTCTGAAAAATCTCATTTGTTTGGAATGTGAGGGGAATAGTATGAAGCAAAGCCAAGGAGGTAGTCTGGTACTGGATTGTGGAGAGCCTTGAATGACAACAAAAAGACTTCTAATTTTACATACTAGACACTGATCAACCATTTGAGTAGTTTTGTGCCAAGGAGTAATTTTTGGATTATAGAAGAAGATTATTTCTACAGCTAGTAAGAAGTGAATTGTTAAATCATCTGAAGAGACCAAATAATATGAGTTTGCAAGGTATGAAATAGACTCTATAACCTAAAGGCCAAAGCCAGAAAGGAGGAGGTAGCATTAAGGAGTGTGTACAAGAAAACTTCAGGACTCAGGGGGAACAGTCAGTTCTCTCACACTAAAGGGCCTGGCTCTCGGCCCAAGCATACCAGACTCATTTTCTAGGGGAGCTTGAACCCAAAGAAAGGAGTCAGGGTTTTTCTCTAATTTTTCTGACTCATATTGCCCCAACCCCAGGAATTTCTGAGATAGTCTTTTAAACAAAGTTTAGGAATGACTCATATCTAGGATATCCCTAAAAGGGATTAACAGGGGCATTTCTAGAAAAGTATTCAATGTACAAAGTAGGTCAGGCATAAGACAGCTATTTATTTTCTTTACCATAAAAAATTCTTAAAATGCAAATGACTCATAAGTACTCATTGACAAATACTTAAAAAATGAAGTACGGTAACTTATAAATCCCATTATCCTCTTCTGGGAGCTTGATACTTGAAACATTAAAAAATGAAATACTTCAAACTACTGAATGGTAATTGTATCTTCACCTCAGCTCTGCACTCTGACCAACTTTCTTAAAGTTCTCATCCTCCTGGAGGTAGTGATATCCTCCAAGAAGTTATTTAGGAAGCCATCACTTAGATCCAGGAGCTTCCAGCCTCAAACAGTTGCCTGAAAAGCTAGAAACAACCATTTTAGGATTGGTTTTTGGTCACCTCCATTCAGGGAATGAAATGTAATGCAGAAGAAGCAGCTAAAGACTTATGTCTAATTCCAGTCTCATCAAAGCCAGGACATGTGGTTGCTGAATGTATGAGCATTGTATAGTTGGAGAGGGCGAGGAGAGAAGAAATACATGAGTTCAAGGAACAGCTGTCAAATTTACAAGCCACATGTTCAGAAGAGAGAAAGGAGAGAATGAGAATGATTTTTCTCTCTTTTTCAAGTCTATTGAGTGGGGTAGTTTGTATTGGTTAGTACCAGTCTTTTTCTCTAGCCCCCAGCCCCTGCTTTCTCACCTTATCTCCTACCCCCTCAATTAGTCCTGCATCTCTCCTGTTGATCGGCAGTACCTATGTACAATTTTTTGAAGCTAATCCTTTAATAACCTGTGGGGGGATCTCAAGACTCTAGCAAGGGAATAGAATGGGCACAGAAGAATTTGTAGCCTGAGAGAAAAGCGTATGGAAGAGGGAAATGACAGGCATGGTTTTACTACTTAATATTGCACTAATAGAAATGAGTCAGCATGAATGAGAGAAGGGTGGAGAAGAGACCCAAAGTTCTAAAGCTACAAAGATTTTTCAGAGTTCCATTAGCACTGCCCTAAGAGATTCTTCTCTAATTCAATTTTGCCAAGTTCCCATAAGCTCTTTCTCAAATGGAAGATCAGTTTCAGAGAGAAAGGTGGAATGGGGAAAGGTCTAGGAGATCCTTCCCTAATCCATTTTTGACAAGTCCCCTAAGATCATTCTTAGAGGAAGAGAAAGGTGGAATTGGGAAAAGTGGATGATGGCTCCAACTACATTAGCATCTGGGATTCTCCCTATAGCACTGTTCCAATGTCACACTCTGTCCTTGAAAGCCACGGATCTCATCCAACACTTATTCTGAGAACTGAGAATAGATATTAAGGGCTAGAGAGAGATATAACAGAATTGGGTGTATAGTAAGAAAAAAAGATGGGTGTTAAAAGGAGTTTATTTTCAGCAAGAATACTGTAGAAAAATATAAAGAGTGATTGATAAAGATAATTAAAAACTGACTGAGAAAGAATAGCCAAATGAACATTTGAAGAAAAGTACCATTTCAGGGAACATGTACTTTGCAACAAATAAAATTGGGTCAAAATCCTTAGAAGAAGATATTTCAACTTCTACAAACCCACATGAAAAAACAATGGAGCCTGAATTGAGCTTTGAAGGAAATAAGGGATGCTAAGTAGTAAGGAGGGTGTGTATTTCAATTTGAAGGACAGATAAAGATACTGGACAGACAAAGGGATGGACAATAGAGTGTTTTGTGTGAGGAACAAGGAGGCCAATTTGGCTGGACCATAGAATTTGTGAAGGGGAAGAAAAATATAATAAAGCTGGAAAGGTTATTTGGGGTCAGGTTGTAAAGGTCTTCAAATATAAAATGGTTTTACCTAAAGGTAATAGGGAGCCATTGGATTTTATTGATAGTTAGGTAATATGTTGGACCTGGAGGCAGGAAGACCTTGAATAAAATCTAACCTCAGATACTTCCTAGTTGTGTGCTTTTGGTGGTTAAGTCTCTAAACCCGTCAGCCTCAGTTTATTTTTCTCTAAAATGGGGATAATAACAGCACCTACCTTCTGGGGTTGTTGTGAGGATAAAAGGACTCATAAAGCACTTTGAAAACCTTAAGGCATTATGTAAATGTCATAATTATTCTTAGGTAGAGAAATGACATAGTCGGACTGGTGGTTTAGAAAGATTACTTTGGCAGCGGATTTGGAGATGCAAGAGGCTTGAGACAGAGAGACTAATTAGAAATTTGTTGCAATAGACTTGGTGAGAGATGATGAAGGGCTGAACTTATGGAAGAAGAGACAATGAGCCTGGATGTGAGAACTATTGTGGAGAGAGAAAGGGAGAGATTTGACTAAACTGATTTGATATGTGGGAGGAGGGGAGCAAGCAGAACCAAACAAGACACTGAGGTTACAAACCGGGGTCATTAGATTGAGGGTGTTATACTTGACAGAAATAAGAGAATTTTGGAAAAGGAGGGATGGTTGGAGGAAAACAAGCTGATGTGGTTAAGATGGCTGCATGAATGATATGAGAGAAGCCAGGTCTCACACGTATTTCAGTAAGGATCTAAAAATAGCACCAGACTGAATACTGATCAAGAAATACAAAGAGAAACTACAGTAAATGTATTCAGCCAGCATAAGATGACACCAATAGATAGCCAGAGGTACCACTAGAAGAGTCAATGCAAGCACAATTAAACAAAGCCAGAAGCCTGCAGTATTCTGACCTTGGTGGCAGGAAGACCAGAGGGCTCAAATGGGGGAGGCTTTGGAATGGTTGGAAACCCACAGTACTCTATTTGTTCTATCTGTGGATATGAGGAAGCCAGTGCTCAGAGCAGTGTGTACAGGAGTGTTAAAAATATGTTGCACGGGGGCAGCTGGGTGGCTCAGTGGATTGAGAGCCAGGCCTAGAGACGGGAGGTCCTAGGTTCAAATCTGACTTCAGACGCTTCCCAGCTGTGTGACCCTGGGCAAGTCACTTGACCCCCATTGCCTAGCCCTTACCACTCTTCTGTCTTAGAGCCAATACACAGTATTGACTCCAAGATGGAAGGTAAGGGTTTAAAAAAAACAACATATGTTGCACTCTGACCTGGGACACTCCGGAGGGCTCTGAAAACTACTGGTCTCTGAATAGATATGATTTGCTGGCAATCAATAACTGGATGGTAGGTTTACCTGCCATAAGTCTCTCCATATTCCCATCCATCCTTCATTCAACTTCCAAAGTAATCTTTCTAAAGGGTTGGTTTGATAATGTGACTCACCCTACTCAAGAATTCCAATGGCTCCCTATCATCTCTAGGATCAAATAGAAAATCCTCTGTTTGGCATTCAAAGCACTTCATAACCTGTCTCCCTCTCCCTATCTTTCTACTCTTCCTACATCTTCTATCTCCCTTTCGCTTCCCCCACTTCAGTCCAATGATTACAGGGCTCTTGACTATTGTTCGTCTGAGACTACTCTCCTGATTTCCTGATTCTGGGCATTTTCATGGAGTGTTCCTCATGCTTCTGATCTTCACCACCTGGCTTCCCTGTTCCCTTTTTAGTTCCAGGTAAAATTCCACCTTTTACAGTATGCCTTTCTCAGTCCTCTTTAATTCTAGTGCCTTCTCTCTTATTTATAATGTCAAATTTGTCTTGTGTATAACTGGTTTGTATATAATGATTTGCATATTGTCTCTTCCTTGTGACTGTCTTTTAATCCCCGAAGGTTAGTAGAGTGCCCAACACATAGTAGACACTTTAAATGTTTGTTGACTGATGATTGATGTTTTTATTCCACACACAGCACAATACCTGGTACATAGCATATAAATAAATGTTTATTTATTGACTGACTAATCCTCACAACAATCTTGTGAGGTAGGTGCTTTTATTATTCTCATTTTACAGATGAGAAAACAGAAAATGAAAGAATTTAAGTTTGAAGCAGCTAGGTGGTACAGTGGACAGAGGGCAAAATGTGGAGTCAAGCAGAGACTAGAGTTTGAATACTACCTCGGCTTCCGGCTATGTGATGAGTCATTTAGCTTCTCTCTACTTCATTTTTCTTATGTAAAAAGTGGGAATAATAATAGTACTTACCTTACTGGTTTTGAGGATCAAATGAGTATGGAAAACTATGGAAAATGCTTTGCAATATAAATGTTAATTCTCAAGTGACCTGCCCAGGTCCATACAACTAATGTCTAAAACAGAATTTGAACTCAGGCATTAATTAATCTTAGTAGCAAAGTGGTGCAGTGGATGAAGTGCTGTATGGCAAATCAGGAAGACTCATCTGGCTTCAGGCACTTCCTAGCTGGGTGACCCTGGGCAAGTCACTTTACCCCCATTGCCTAGCCCTTAATACTCTTTTGCTTTGGAACCAATACACAGTATTTACTCTAAGATGGAAGCTAAGTATTTAAAAAAAAAAGATTCAGTTCAAATCCCACCTACTCTAGTACTAGAGGATATCTCCCCATATCTTCCTTCATGACTTTGCCTACCAAGCTGCTAATGCCTTCTCCTATTGAGTTATCTTCCATCCCCATATCCAGAAATTTCCTTGGGTTGTTCTCCATGCCTAGAATGCTCTTCTTTATATCCACCTTCTAGTCTGCCTGATTTCTTTCAAGTCCCCACTAAAATCCTACCTTCTATAAGAAACCCTTCCTGATCTCTTTTAATTCTAGTGCCTTCTCTCTGTTTATTATTTCCAATTTATCCTATTTCAGATTTATTTGTATGTAGTTGTTTGCATGCTGTCTTTGTAATCTCTTTGAGATCAGAGACTGTTTTTTACCTTTCTTTGTATCCTTAGTACTTATAACCCAGCCTAGTACATAGTAGGTACTTAAAATGTTTATTCAACAATGTTTGATTCCATCTACTCTATCTTAACCTTCTATCTACCAAATTTTTGGTGTTATCTCTCTCTATGAAATGTTAACTCCCAAGGATGGGAATTTTGATGTCTTTGTAATTTAGCACTCCATCTATCTTTTTAAGTAAGCATTTAAAAATACTCTTTGACTTGCCTTGGGGAATTGTTTTGAGTTGCATGTTTCTGTTTCTTGATTATGTATCTTGGATATCAAATGTTTATCAGACATACTTGACAGAAAGACCTCTCCTGGATGCAATGAAAGTGAGACACCAATGCATTGTTGTGAACTGATCCAACCATTCTGGAGGGCGATTTGGAACTTTACCCAAAGGCCTATAAAACTGTGCATACCCTTTGATACTGGGTCTGTATCCTAAAGAGATAATAAAAAAAATGGGAAAGGATCCACTTGTACAAAAATATTTATAGCTGTTCTCTTTTTGTGGAGGCAAAGGATTGAAAATTGAAGGGATGTCCATCAATTGGGGAATAACTGAAAAAACTGTGGCACATGTTGTTAATGGAATACTATTGTGCTATAAGAAATGATAAGCAAGATGATTTCAGAAAAAGCTGGAAAGATCTGTGAGATCAGAGTGAAATAAACAGAAATGGGAGAACATTGTACACAATAACAGCAATATTGGACAATGATTATCTTTGGAAACTTGGCTACTTTTAGCAATATAATAATCTGGGACAATCCTGAAAGATTTGTGATGGGGAATGCTATCCACCTCCAGAGAAAGAACTGTTGGCATCATCTTTCAAAAAAAAAAAAGATCCCTCCCAGTTGCTTACTTACATGTCACAAATATATGAATTTTGTTTCATGTAAAAGCTTTTCAATTTAATCAAAATAATTTCTTTTATATTTGGTAACTTTCTCTACACTTTGGTTAAAGATTAATTCCCTACTCATCTCTGAAAGGTATGTGATCCACTCTTCTTTTAATGTTTTTATGGAATGATCTTTAATACTCAGGTCACATTTCTATCTTGAATTATTGTGGTTGGCAAAATTCAATTTCTTCTAGACTGCTTTCTAGTTTTCTCAGTGGTTTTAATCAAATAGTGAGTTCTTTCCTAGGTTTATTCAGCATTGGTTTATTGAATATTGTTATTTCTGATTCTTTCTTATTTCATTCTTCCAATAATCTCCTTGTCTATTTTTAAGCAATATAAATATTTGTTGATCACTGCTTTGTAATATGGTTTGAAGCCTAAAAATGCTATTATATTTCTTTCATTCCTACCCATTTTCCAACATTTTCCTTTATAGTATATATCTTTTTTCTCCAAACAAATCTTAATATTTTGTCTACTCTCCTGATAGTTTGATTGATATAGGCTAAATTTTACTGGTATAGGTTAAATGTGTAAATTGACTTTAGATACTATTGTTATTTTCATTATATTGACATTTTGTTGTTTTGAATGTGATTTCTGTTTATTGCCTTCTGTATTTAGTCATTGTTATAAAGAAATGTTGTTGGTTTTTGTGGGTTTATCTTTTAGCCTACAATCTTGATGGAACTATTAATTGTTTCTTGATTTCCTTAGTTTTTTTCTTGATTTCCTAGGATTTTCCAAGTACACCATTATGTCATCAACAAGTAAGGGTAGTTACCTGCCAAAATAAACTCAGAAACTACATGAATATATCTATTAAACACTTTACACAAAAATAAAGTCAGATCTAAATAATCGGAGAAATATTAATTGTTCATGGATGGGTAGAGTCAATACAATTAAAATGACAATCTTATTTAAACTGATCTACTTATCATTGCCATCCCATTTAATTTACCAAAATTTTATTTTATTGAGATAGGACAAAATAACAAAATTCACTTGGAAGAACAAGAGATCAAGAATATAAAAAAGAATTAATGAAAAAATGTAAAAGAAGGAAGTCTAGCAATACCAGATATTAAATTGTATTATAAAACAGTAATTACCAAAGCTATCTGGTCCTGGCTAAGAAATAGGTAGTTTAGTAGAACATGACAAACATACAACAAGAAGCAGTAAAAGATTATAATAACCTTGTATTTGATGAAAGTATAGATCCCGGTTTGGGGGGATAAGAAATCACTTATTTGTTAAAAATTGTTGGGACAACTGGAAAGTAGTTTGGCAGAAATGAGATATAGACCAATATCTTACATCATTCATTAAGATAGATCAAAATGGATAGATGATACAGACATAAAAGGAGAATATCAAGCAATTGAGAAGAAAAAGGAACATATGACCTACTAGATTTATGGATAGGAGAGGAATTTGAATCAACAAGAGATGGAGAGCATTATAAGATATAAAATGGATAATTATGGATACATTAAAATGAAAAGGTTTTGTACAAATAAAATACATTGCCAAAATTAGAAGGAAAGTAGAAAATTGGGAAAATTTTATAGAGTTCTCATATCTAAAATATATAGAGAACTTTGTCAAATTTATAAGAGTCATTCCTCAACTGATAAATTGGCAAAATAAAGGAGAAAAAAATCAATGCTATATATAGATATGTGAAAAAATGCTCTAATTACTACTGAATAGAAAAATGCAAACCAAAACAATTTTGAGATATCATTTCACACCCACCAGATTGGCTAAAATTACAAAAAGGAAAAGATGACAGGTATTGGAGGTGATGAGGAAAAATGGGGACACTAATAAATTGTTGGTCGAACTTTGAACTGATCCAACAATTTTGGAGAGCAATTTAGAATTACATTCAGAAAATTATAAAATAATGTATACCCTTCAATTCAGCAATGCTATTCTGGGTCTGTTCCTCAGGAGATCAGGGAAAAAGGAAAAGAACCTATATATTCCAAAATATTTATAGCAATTCTCTTGTGGTGGCAAAGAACTGGAAACTGAGCAATGCCCATCAATTGGGGAATGTCTATACAAATTGTGATATATGATTGTGATGTAATACTATAGTACCATAGGAAACAATAAGCAGGCTAATTTTAACAAAACTTGGAAAGAGCTACATAGGATAATGAATACACAGCTACAGGCTTAATTCCAGAAGAATCAATTTTGAATGCTACCTCCAGAGAGAGAACTGAAAGGTAGAAACATGAAAGGCATAATTTGTATGAACATGTCTGTCTTTGTGATGATGATGTCTTTCTGTGATGGAGGTTGGGAGCGAGAAAGGCTGGAACACTTGTGGATAAATTCTATTTAAAAAACCTCATAACCAAATAGGGGTACTTTGGTTTCCTCTTTAGCTTTCTCTGTCTTTAATTACTTTTTTTTAATTGCTATTGCTAGCATTTCTAAAATTATTACAAATAATAGCAGGAAAAGGGGACATCCTTGTCTTAGTTCTTTATTGGGAAAGTTTCTAGTGTTTATTCATTGCATACAGTGCTTCGTTTTGATTTTTTTGACAAACGTTTTTTCATTATATTTGAAAAAGGTCTCTTTATAGAGAAACATTTGTGATGTCTTTATTTTCTTTATACTATGTTATTATGTTTATAATGTTGAACCATCTTTGTTCCCTAATAGAAATACATTTTTGCCATAATTATTTTTTGAACCCTTACTTTTTGGCGTAGTTACAACTCTAAGACAGAAAGGCAAGGACTAGGCAAATGGGGTTAAATGACTTGCCCAGGATCACAGGGAAGTATCTGAGATGATATTTGAAATTAGGTCTTTTTATGTCTGGTGTTCTATCTACCAAGTCACTGAGCTGAATAATTTTTTAGCATAAAACTTCTGTAGTTCTTTTGCCAGGAAATTTTATTAGTTAAAAAAACAAAAATAGGTCCTCAGCTTATTTGTCAATTCATCTTTTTTTTTTTTATACAAAGCAATTGTTTGTTTTTTAGAATTTCTTTTTTTGCCTCTTTGTTTGGGGTCTTTTGATTTGTTGTCATTTTAGTTTTTTTAGTTGTACTCTCCCAATTCCTCATTTTTATATCCTCATACCTCAGCTTTGAGAAATAGTGGATTCTTTCACCTTAATCATTTTTTCCACTGGTTTCTTTTTTCCTTCCTTTCCTTCCTCTTTTAAAACTATTAAAACAGTATGAATCCATACATGGCCTCTATTTGTCTCCACCCTATTCAGTGAACTCCATTGGCTTCTTATTATTTTGGGGATTAAATGTAAAATTTTTTGTTTGGTTTTCAAAACCTCTTACAACTAGGCCCCTTTCTACCTTTCAATCTTCTTATATTTTTCTCCCTTCTCATCTTCTATAATTCTATGATTGAGTGACACTGCTGTTTCCTCACAAGAAACTCAGTTTCTTGATTCCATGAATTTTCACTTGCTGATATCCCAAATTCTTTCTTTCTAGTCTACATTTCCTGGTTTCCCTGACTTTCTTTTAATTTTAGCTAAAATCTCACTTTATGCAAGAAACCTTTCTCTGATTCCTGTTTATGCTAGGGTCTTTCCTTCATCATAATTTCTAATTTATCCTGCATAAAGCTTACTTGTACATAGTTGTCTAAATATTATTTCCACTGCAATCTTCTAATTATAAGCTCCTTGAATGCAAAGCCTTTTTTTGCTTGTTCTTAGCACAAAGCCTAGCACATAGTAGGCATGTAATCAATATTTGCCCATTTGACTTGATTCTGATGATACCATAATCACTCCTCATAAGGTTTCCCGATAGATATTTGCCAGTGATTTAATATACATATGTACACAAACATATGCATACATACATGTTTATTTATATGTGCTTAGGTGTTATAGAAACCGTTAGAACCTTATTAAGTAATGGTCCAGCTCTGTCCACTTGTTGAATTGGATTGTAGGATCATAGATTTCGAGCTAAAAGGGAAATTAAAGGTCTTCTAGTCCATCCTTCTAATCATGAAGACAGGATAGCCAAAGCAAGTGAGAGGCAGGAGATGAACTCAGATCCTCTGACTAAAAATCCAGCACCAGGATGATAGCTAAGTGTAGCCAATTATAGTTATGTAGGATGGGTTGACATTAGTGGTGGGGGCTTATTATACTTTCAATTCAAAGGGATTTCTCTCTCTCTCTCAAATCACCAGTTTACTCTGCTGGATCTTGATGACTGAGAAAGCAAAACATGTTACCATGTCATCTGTAGACCAAATTCATCTTGTAACAGAGCAAATAGCTTTGATGCCTTTCCTCCCCACCCAGCCTATTCTAACATTAGCTTTTATCCTCTTTGTCAAAAGCTTGTTTTTGTCCTCTTGTTTTCCCCTGTTAAAAAAAGGGGGGAATCTATTTTTTCACTAGTTACTTACCAAACTTGCAGGAGAGTGGCTGGTATCTATCCATTTACTCTGAGCCTTCCCCCCCAGTGTTTGCCATTTGCTGTTTTTTCCCCCCTTCTCTGTTTGGTTTATGTTGCTTCCTTACATTATTAATTGAATTGAGACCCTAAATTGATCTTATGGAAGATGACTAAATAACTTTCCTCATAGAAAAGTCCATTAGCGTTCAAGAGTTGCTAATAATCTAAGAGGGCAGAGTGGTATAGTGAAAAATGATCATAGGGTTGATGTCAAGAGACACAAAGGTTGAAATCTAGTCACTGCCACTAGCCACTTGTGCATCTATTCAATTTTTCTGGGACTTACTGTCCTTATCTGTAAGATGTGACCATAAGGAAAGCTGAGTACCAAAGAATAGGCTTTAAAATTGTGGTGCTGAAGAAGCCATTTGAGAGTCCCTGGAACAGCAAGGAGACCAAATCAGTTAATGCATAAAGAAATGAATATTCAGACTATTCCATTGAAAGTCATATTCTGAAGCTAAAACTTGAGTACTTTAGCCACATAAACCAGGACTCATTGGAAAAGACCTTGATATTGGGAAAGATTGAAGGCAAAAAGAAATGGGGACAGCAGAGGATGAGATGGATACTGTCATAGAAGCAACAAACATGAGCTTGGACAAACTAAAGGAGATAGTAAAAGATATGGCCTGGTGGGTTATGGTTCCTGGGGTCATGAAGGAGACACAACTGAACAAATGAACAAGATGGAAATAACAATACCTTTAGAACCAACCTCACAGCATTGTGATGGTGTTTAAATAAGCTAAATTATAGAGGCATTTCAAAAGCTTAGCTGCACGAAGACTTTTAGGACACCCAGGATTTAAAATGCTTTGTAAAGTTTTAAAGTGCCATCTATATGTCAACTCTTATATTAAGGCACACAACATGCTTTGCATGTAGTGGGTATCTTATAAGTTTTTTCCAGTGCTGAAAAAAATGACAGGATTATGACTGTGAGCATGTCAAGGTAAATCAAATGATCCTTTCTAGTTTATAACTTTAACAAGGGTCTACTTTTCTTACTTATTTAAGCTGCTTCTGTAATACCAGGAGTTTAGATTCTCCTAGTATTTTATGGTAACTAGTAAAAGGAGCAGTGTGTAGTAGCATTTTGTGGTATCCCATTAACTTGTTTTAAATTTTTTTAATTTAATTTTTTAACATGTTCTTCCTTTAATATTTTGACTTCCAGTTTCTTCCTTTCCCTCCCATCTCTCTCCTACCCACTGAGAAGACAAACTTGTCTAATAATTTGTCAATTATTCATGTGAAATCATGTAAAACATTTCCTTATTAGCCATATTTTTTTAAAAGTAAGAATATTATACTTTAGTTTGCATTCAGAGTTCATTAGTTCTCTCTGGAAGTGGATAGTGCTTTTTCACCATGAATCCTTTGGTCTTGGATCAGAGTAGTCATATCTTTCATTATTATGACATTGCCAGTACACACAAATGATGTCCCAGTTCTTCTCTCTTCTTCTTGCATTAGTTCATAAAGATTTTGCTATTTTTTTCTGAAACCACTTCCCTCATCATTTCTTATAGCACAATAGTTTTCCTTTATAATCATATGCCATAATATGTTCAGCTATTCCTCAAATCATAAGCAACTACTGATTTCCAGTTCTTTGCTACCACAAAAAGAACTGCCACAAATATTTTGGTACATGCTGGTTTGTTTTTCTTTTTCTTTGTTTGCTTTGACTCAGGAGTGGTATTACACTCCTGAGTCAAAAGGTATGTACTGTTTGATAGCTCTTTGGGCCTAGTTCCAAAATGTTCTCTAAGAACAGTTGGATCAGGTCACAAATATATCTATTTTCCCTTCCAGCATCTGTCAGTTTTGATAGTTATAAAGTGGTACCTCAAAATTACATTAATTTGCATTTCACTAATTAATAGCTATTTAAAGTATTTTTTTCATACAACTATAGATAGCTTTGATTTCTTCTGAAAACTCAATGTTCATATCTTTTGACCACTTGTCAATTGGGGAATGGCTCTTATTTTTGTAAATTTTACTATCTTCCATATATATTTGAGAAATAAGGTCTTTGTCAGAGAAACTTGTTATAAAACTTTTTGATATTACTTTTTTGTCTAAGGTACCTTTTAGCAAAAAGTAATTTCCCTGATTATCCATTTTAATTAGGTCTACTTTTGTATTTACTTTATCTGAAATCATGATAGCTGAATCTTGCCTTTTTTTAACATCAGCTGAAGCATATTAGATTCTGCTCTAGCTCTTTATTTTAATTCTGTGTATCTCTTTCTGTTTCAAGTGCATTGCTTATATACAATATATTGTTGAATTTTCTTTTCTAATCTATTCTGCTACCTGCTTCTTTTATATGTATGAGCTTATCCCCTTCACATTCAGTCATGATTACTTTGTATGTCCTTTCATCCCATTTTCTTCTGTTAGTAACACACACACACACACACACACACACACACACACACACACACACCACCCTCTCCTCAAAAGTCCATTTTGCTTCTAATAACATGGTCTTCCTTAAGCCATCTTTTCCTTGTAATCTCCTATCCCTTCTGTTATTCCCTTCCCCTCCTATTTCCTGGTTGGTAAATTACATTTCTATACCTAAATGAGTATGTATATTATTCCCTCTCTGAGCCAATTCTGATGAGAGTGAGATGTCCCCACCTCTCATTTTTTGTTGAAAATAGGTATCTATCAAACAGATCAGTGGTTTACAATAAACTCTAAATGTAGGAGAGAATGATTGTTAATAATTTCATCAAGTGAGGTCTGATGAAATGTCTTTATAGTTTTGTCTTTTTGAGGCAGCAAGATGATTCAGTATTTAAAGAGGACTACCTGGAATGAGAAAGACCTGAGTTCAAATGTGACAAGATATTTCCTGACTGTTTGATCCTGGGGTCAAGTCACTTAATTTCTTGTCATAGTTTTCTCACCTGTGAAATGGGGATAATAATAACCCTTACTACCCTGATTGTTGTGAGGATAAAATCAGATAATATTTATAAACTACTTTGCAAACCTTAGAGTTCTATAAATGCTAGGTAATATTAGTATAGACAATAACTCCATAATTTGTTTTATAAATTGGGATTTCAATTTATCACATTTTTACAGTAAGACATCACCCTGCTTTCAAGGATAAAGGCAAAGAGACTAGTGAATAGATTATTGGAGCTGAGAAATGTAGGAAATTATATATACATGTATGTATATGTATGTATATATTGCTGTCCCTCATGTCTGGAAGTTTTTTCTTCCTCATTTCTGCCTCCTGGCTTTCCTAGTTCCCTTCAAGTTGTAGCTGAAATCCTGCCTTCTACAAGAAGCCTTTCCTGATCCCCCTTAATACTTATGTCTTCCTTTTATTGATTTTCTCCAATTTATCTTGTATTTATTTTGTTTGTATATAGTTATTTGCATGTTGTCACCTATGTTAGACTATAAGCTCTTTGAAGGCAGGGACTTTCTTGATCCTCAGCACAGCACAATACCTGCTACATAGTAGATACTTAATAAATACTTGTTGACTGGCTGACTTAGGGAATTCACAAGATCTTTCTTGCTTTAAAAAACTTAGAAGGGCACCTATCTCATTTGAGAGATGAGGTTCCACAGCATGGCTTAGCTACTCATTCTAGTACCGTACAGACCTAATAGGAAGTTCTTCCTTATATGGATGACATTCTCAATATTTGGGTGATTCTTTACCATATATGTGGGTATATCTACACATGTACATCATATGCATATATAATATTATATATTACCCTCAAAGCTCACCTATACACAGAATGTATGTATATACACATAGGATACATATAATATGCATAATATACACATGTGTGTATACTTATAGATATCTACACATATATATTATATATATATATATATATATATATATATATATATATACTCACACATCTGTTTAAATAAGAGTAGAAGGTGAGGTAAGATTGCTGAATGGCACACAAACAAACAAGCTTTTTATATATGCAAATGAAAAGAAAATGAAAATTCTTGACTTCTCACTCTGCCTTAGTTGCTTGGTTATGCTGTCCCTTGCATAATGGGTCCAAATGATTGTAAGACTCCTTTGAATAGAACGGTATAATGTACCTGTACTTGTAGTTCTTTAGCAACTTTATCAAGTGGCAAAAGAAATTAAAATGTCAGACACCTAACTTCTTTCCATTTCTCTGCTTTATAAATGGATAACAATGATCTCAAAGTGAAGGAATGTGACTAACCAGTGTTATTTGGGATCTTCTGAAGTACTACGGAAACGCCACATTCTTCAGACCAACTTGTGGCCTGCCAGCGCATTCCAAAATGATGAGGTGTAAGGAATACTGGGAGAGTGTGCTGTGATTTCTGTGACTGGGGTGGGGAGCTGCTGTTTAAAAATACATTTAATTATATTCCTTCTCTGTAATAACATTGATTTCATTTTCAGTTAGTTACAAATACTGTGATTTTCATTTAAATCAGGGCCATTATCTTATTGACCTAGTTTTTGTTTTAGATTCAAAATGTTCTATTTCTAGATAGCTTAAACCAGTATATTTTTGAAAGGTTATAGACCCTTTGCTGAGTTTTTCTTAAGTATCTGTTTATGGAGGGGACACATCTGGACTCTTACTCAAAGTAGAAAGTTTTCGATATATAATTACAAAGCTTGGTGCTTTCTTGTCAATCTTAAGATTTTCTTTTGGCTCCAAATTGAGGCCTCTTAGGAGCAACTAGGTGGCTATGTGAATAGTCCAGTGGCTTGGAGTCAGGACCTGAGTTCAAATCCAGCCTCATATACTCACTATGTGACTGTAGGCAAGTCATTTAACCCTGTTTGTCCCGAATTCCTCATCTATAAAATGAACTGGAGAAGGAAATGGCAAACCACTCTAGTATCTTTGCCAAGAAAACCCCAAATGAGTTCATGAAGAGTCAGATACAATTTAAATAACTCAACATCAAAGACCTTCAATTTGGTGAATTTTTAGTGGATGAATAGTGGATGAATGATGAAAGGATTAAGAATGATCTCTCTGTGAGAAGCAGCATGTTGTGGTAGAAAGTCCATGAAACCAATTCAAATCTTGCATTTACTACTTAATTTCTGTATGACCTTGAACAAGTAATTTAACTTTCCTGGACCTTAGTTTCCATATATTTAGAAATGAAGGGGCTAGATGATTTCTAAGGTCCTTTCTAATTTTAAATTTGTAAAACTATGCTATGTTCCTGGTTTCTTTTTTCTATTTCTCTTCATCTCCTCCCATCTACCTTCATTTCTCTATTTCCCATTCCTGTTTTTTCTCTGTTAAAAACAAATGGTTTTTTCTTTGTTCCACTCCTCCTGAATAGTAGCTTTTACATTTCACCCATCACTAATTGTACTGGTGCCCAGATCTTAAAGGTTTTCTTTTATCAGTATCTGGTCATTAGGAAGCTATGAGTATTTCCCTGCAAGACTTTTTATGTATTTTCTCACCATTTTTCCTCTAAATCTGATGGTTGACATTCCAAGGAAGCCTTCTCATCTCTCTAAGAGTCACTACCTAAAATAACAGGATCTTAGACTTTAAAGAGACTTTGGACATTATCTAATATAACCTCTCTCTTTAAAGATAAAGAAATTGAGCTTCCAAGAAGTTAAGAGACTTCCTAAAGGTCTCTGCTGACTCAGTCTCTCCTTTCTTAGTGTTTATAGAGTAAACAGATTGATAAACACTAAACGCATAATCACAGAGCCCTGAAGACTAGGAACCATAATAAACCAGTGACTTCTTGGTCCTAAAGCCAAAAGACCAGCCGCAAACTAGTTCTTATTTTAATCCCATTTCTATTGAGATTCACAACCTTGAGTTAATCCTTGATTCTCTCCTCTCTTGTTCTCTAGAGCCAATTCGTAGATAAATTTGTTGATTCTTCCTTCACATCTCTATTTAAACACATCCCTTTCCTTTTCTTCCCTCACACGGTTACTACTCTACTACCTCATGCCTGGACTATTGCAATAATCTCCTACTTAGTCTCATTGTTCTCCTATCTATCCTTCATAGAGTTGTCAAAATGATATTCCTAAATCACAGGCCTGGCCATGTAATCCAAATCTTCAATAGTTTCTTATTGAAACATCAATAAAAAGCATACTCCTCAACCCTGCATTTACAACTTTTCATAATCTGGCTCCAACATACCTTTCAAGACTAATTTCAATAAACATCAAAGATGGTGTTATGAAGATTTTTCAGTTAAGCTTAGATCTCTTGAGAAATACCCCAACAAAAATTTAAAACAGTTTGTCTTTCAATGATTCAATAAAATAAAAAAGAACTATCACAATCTCTTCCATTCAGATGGACACAAAAAAGAGGGCTTGAAGTTGAGGCATTCTGTTTGGAAATATCCTGAGGACCTGAAGACTACTTAACAGCTTAATCTCTAAAAAATGGGGCCTGAGGCCAGTTGGATCTTGGCCTTGGCTTACTGGAATGATAACAGGAGACAAAGCTAGTAAATGACCTCCCAAACTGGAATCAGGACATATAGGTATAGGAATGCTATAGGATTTTCAAAAGGACCTGAATCCAGAGTATTATCTATGAGTCAATAGAGCCTACTGGGGCCACAGCAAGGAGAAAAACCAGCTACACAAGTGACTACACAAGGAAATAGAGACAAAGGAGAGGTTCCAAATGGCCTAAACCAGGAGGCCCTGAAGCCAGCATAATTTCCAGTCTTTTCTATGTTGTCAAAGGCTACTGGGGTCACAGCAAGGGATAGAACCAATTCCTGGTTGGTGATGGTAGAAGGAAAAGGAGATGGCAGTTGTGGCTAAGGGCCACACCTGTGTTGGGCCTATTGGACTGACAGAATACTGAGGGTGGGGACAAGGCCCATTTCTGATAGTATCTGATAGTAGCATTATGGAAGAGAGAGGCCCAAGACCAAGTCACCCTATCCAGAACTATGTTAGGGCACTTGTAGTAGCATCCAGATAGCAATGGGTACAAGATCCTAATCATTTTATTTGTGAACAAAGCTTGGCCTTGCCACAAAATCCCAGGGTAGGAACTGAGAATCGAGATAAAAATTTTAAAAAAGAATACTCCTAATGGAACAAATAAATACCATAGATTAAAAGAAGTCCAAGAATTAAACAAATGAATTCCACAAACAAAACAAAAACAGCTCCTGGAATAGATGGAAGAAATGAAGCAAGGTATAATAAAGGATGAAAGATTTATTTCTCTTTCTATACTCTACATTCCAGCCAAATTGATTCCCAAATTCTGTGTTCTATCTCTCATCTCCATTGATTCACACGGGCTATTCTTCATGTTCTCCTCTTCAAATCCTTTTTTCAAGGGTCAACCTTCTATATGAAACCTTTCCTGATTTGCTCTAGTTATATTAACGCCTTCTCCCTCCTCAACTCACTTACTTGTTTTATTCTCTATCCCTCCACCTCCTCTTCACAGAATGTAGTCATTGAAGGCAGGGGCTGTCTTTGTATCTCTAGTAATAGTAAATTTATAATTTATAAAATAGTAATAAAACACTTTATATCTAAATGGCTACTGAATTGAATTGGCTAGTGGATGAATTATGACTAGAACTGAGGTCTCTTAATTCCTTTATTTGATGTTCTTTCCACTATATGATATTGATTTTTTTAATTAAAAAAAAAAACCACAACCCTTACCTTCTGCCTTAGAATCAATATTGTATATTGGTTTCAAGTCAGAAGAGTGGTAAAGGCTGGGCAATGGGGGTTAAATGGCTTGCCCCAGGGTCAGACAGCTAAAATTTGTCTGAGGTCAAATTTGAATTCAGGACCTCTTGTCTCTAGGTCTGGCTCTTAATCCACTGAGTCACCCAGCTGTCCCTTACTATACTTATTCTTATCCAGGAAACCTATATGCAGAGGGTGTCTCTGGCTCATCTACCTGTTCTGCTCATTTCACTTATTGTCTAGGCTTTTCAGAGGTTTGAATGGATCATTACAGTAACTGAGTTTGAATTATATGACTTTCTTGCCAAGAGACCACAAAACAGCTAAATTGATGCAACAAGATCTAAAAGCTGCTTTATTTTCTGGGAATTTTCCTGTGTATACTATTGCATTCTAGGGTATCCCCACTGATTTGATCATTTCCTAGGTAGCTACTAGGAAATATGTTGTAATATTCCAGTTAACTGCTCCTTCCTGTTTTGGTCTTGTTGCTACTCAGGAAATCAAAAGATAAAAAAAAAAATAACCTGTAATCTGCCTAGGGTGTCAGTTTAGCTAAAAAGGAGATGGAATTCCTACTTGTGGCACTATTTTGTATAAAGAATTGAAACAAATAAAAAAAAACCCTAATATGTTAGATTTTAAAGCACAGGGTGAATTTCATCTACTTGAATCATCTTTTTTAGAGCCTCCTGAGCCAGGTTTGGGCCACCTATAGTTAGTGTTTTAGTAAATTTTAAAGTTTGCAATTCAATAAATTTCTCATTTGATCATCAAAACAATCTTATGAAATAGATGCTGCAATTATCCCCATTTTACAGATGAGGAAATTGAGGCTGAGATAGATTAAAGAACTTTCATGGGGACACATAGCTAAGATAGGATTTGAACTCAGGTCTAACTCCAAATCCAGCATGTTCTACAGCACCACCTAGTTGCTATATGAAGCATGCAACAAACCATGCAACAAATAAACAAACAAAAACTCCAATCATTTTCAAGAAGCAACTTCTAGAGGCAACAGATGGTTATGTCAGTTAGTCAGTAAGCATTTATTAAGTGCCTATTACATTTCAGACACTATGCTAAGCAGTAGCGATACCACAAAGAAGAGCAACAGCTACTATTCTCAACCTTCTCCTTCTAGAAAAAGTACAACCATGGAGATTTCCTTTGTACTATCCTAAAGATGTTTGAGCAGCTTCTTTTGGTAGCCTCTATACTAAAGAAAGGTTGACTAACCATTTCAGGATGAACCTCATATAATGCTGTAGCTTGGTTCACTCTTCATTGTTTAGGGTTGACCATCTTTACTTTTGCAGATGGAGAATATTGATTTTTTTTTTCAGTTCACCAAAATGTGGTCGTATTCTGAGGCAATGATTCATACTTACCCAATTTATCTAGAGAACTTGTTCAGGTATCTTCCTGAGTCCTTGTTGCTTTATTGGTAAGAATTTTTTTTTCTGGAATTAATGATGCTTTTCTCATTGCTAAAGCATAATTTTTTTACATGTCTTGATTCATGACAATTTTGTACTCTTGCGCTATATAACTTTGGTTTTAGCCCTTAATAAAGCAGACCAGAAAATTGAGGAAGAGAGAACCAGAAATTGGGTTCCTTGCAAGTGAGTCTGAACAGCTGCTGGATCCCTCCAAATATGATACTCAAGAATATCATTTGTTTCAGGGAACTATGTTCATTAGGCACCTATTTGTACCAATCAGGGAATCACACTATCTCATAAATGAGGGTAGAGAGAATCAATGATGGAGCAGCAATGAGGTTCAGAGATGCAACTGTGAGCAGTGGATTAGTGGTTAGGGATCATTGAAAGAGTCACCTAAACCAAGGAAAGACTTCCTGGACCAAGCGAAGTTCTTGGACTCAAGGAGAGTTAAAACTGTGTAGCCAGGGGAAGAACAAGGTAGAGGAGCAAATCCAGTCTTTAACCTTCACTGGCATAATGAGTTTTGAGCTCTCTACAGTTCTGGGAAGGGGGACTGACTTTTTGCAGATCTAATACTTTTTTCTTTGAGGTGGTAAAGGTACACTCAGGGTAATGTTTAAAGCCTGGAAAATTTTAAGTCTCTGAGAGACTAGAGATTACCCAAGGGTGTCCAGCCAAAGCACTACTGGGTTTGTACCCCAAAGAGATAATAAGGAAAAAGACATGTACAAAAATATTCATAGTTGCGCTCTTTGTGGTGGAGATTACCAAAGGGTGGATGACTTTACTTTCTAGTAATGCTGAAGCACCTACTCTGTGCCAGGAACTGTGCTAGGCACTGGAGATACAAATACAAATCTGGAAGGTTACATATTTCTGAAAGATGAAGCTGACTGGAGTGGGGAGTAGAGTTATCTTATTAACTTATAAATTATTATCTTGGGGTGAGTCATTTTGGTTAAAACAAAATCTATCTTATATCCAAATGATACTAGTTCTGAGTGTTTTCATGGGATTTAGTCACTTTTTTCTTTTTATTATAGATATTGAATTATAATATAAATCCTGATGTTCTCAGGGGAAAACTTGGGCCAAGGAATGAGCTGTAGAGATTTTCTATAAGATACCAAGACTGAGGCCAATCCTTGAAACCCAAGGCTAACGTTTTGGGCCCTGGAGATAATAAGAAACTAATTTAAAAAAAGTTAGGAAAACCTGAATTCAAGTTCTATCTTAGATACTTACTAGCTGCGTACCCTTGGACAAATCCTTTAACCTCTCTCAGCCTCAAATTGTCATCTGTGAAAAAAGGTTTATAATTACACTTTCTAGGGATATTGTAAGAATCAAATGAGATAACATATGCATAGTGCATCCCAATAAACAATTGGTAGTTATTGATTTGTTTTGTAAACCTGCTAATTAATTGATAATGGGGGTATGTAGGTTTATTAATGGGTGGACATAAATTAGAGCCAAGAGGGAACTTAGAGATCTCAAAGGTGAAATGACTTATCTGAAATCATGCAGCTAATTAGTGAAAGAGCCAGGCCTTAATTTGTTTCTTTTGATTGAATCTTGCCTTGGGATCATTATCCTCACATTGCCTTCTGGTCACTGAAACATACTCATGCCCATTTTATAGCCATAATCATTTCCAATATTAAGATACTTGGGAAATGAAGTGAAAAAATCAGAAAATCTCTTGATGAGCATGGATTCAGAGCAAAGGTGATTATGTTATTAAGTTATATTTAATGTGATCTAAAGGAGACCCATTGGACTGTACTCCTGCTGTACAGTGGAGTACAACTTTCTAGTGACCTTCTTCCTTAGACAATGCTAACTAATGAAGAAAGAAAACACTTTGGGTCTTGGCGGATTACTAAGACTTGGATGTACACAGTTTTTCAAATGGAATTATATGGAGAAGATTGGCTGGCCTTGTGCAAAGGTGAAACAAATTTGTGAAGCATGCATCCCATATTTCAAAAATAGTCTTACTCCAAATGTGTTTCTTCTAGATTCCATGGAGACTACATTACCCTCTGGTTTGCATTTGTCATTGACATTCATCATTTGGTTACTTTCATATGACTTTCATATTACAATTTTTAAAAGTTTGCACATTTGTTTTTCATTAATTATATAGGTAGACTATGATGATATCTTTCTAGTAATTTACAGGGAAAAATCATAATCTTATCAGTCAGTTCTCTTCAAGTCACAATATAAAATGGTTTACTTCTGGGAAGGCTTCCCCTAGGCAACCAATTCCATCCATGGTAGGCAGATTGCTTTTATGGAAGGGAGCATAGTTTAAGAGTATTTCCATAGATCTTAGGTTTCCTGTAACAACAGTTATCCACTGGCAACAGTTTTGACCTGTCCTCACTCTCTTTGGCTCTGCTTATGAACCTATCCTCCCACTTAGGGAAGCCCTGAATTGTCAAATAGCCGTATATTTTGAGTGCTTTGTAAAAGATTGGTGACATAATAGCCTAGAGTCAGTGATGAGCTCTTCAACTGATGTTTTGCCAAGCTTTGAGGACAACAGCAGACGTCATTCTTTTCATTTATTTTATAGTCCCTGAAGAAACATAGCCACTATTAAACATTGCAAGTCAAAGGCAAAACTAGTCTTCAGTACATAGGAATTTTTGTTGTTCTTACATGTATCTCTTCCCTATATTTCTATAGATGCCTCCAACACCTTTAGTCTGCTCAGTTTTCCATTTTCTCTTTAAATTGATGGTGATAAATTACACTTAATGTCAGTCATTAAAATATTTTAATATGAAAAATTCCAGCTACCTGGTTATAGAAGCAAATTAATCCACCCACTGGTAATATAGGATTTAATGAAAAACTCACATTCACAGTCAGCTAAAACTTTTTTTTTTTTGGCACCTAATGCTCTACTGCTTCATGTAAAATTGCCTTTCTTAACTCTCCTGTTGTCTTTCCATCTCTTTAACTTTGGACTTCCTAAGTAGCCAAATTCAACAATATGCTGCACTGTGTAGCAGTCCACCCCTAGCTATGGGCAAGGGAAACAGTTAGTACGTACAGAGTGGCTTAGAAGAGTCTCAGTCTTGCGCATGGCTAGGAAAGCCTCTGACCCTTGACCCCAGCTTCCCCCAGGTGAGGCGGGAAAACAGATTTCTTTGTGCTCACCTGGCTAAGAGAAACCACACCTATACCTTGTCGTTAACCAATGATAATCATCCCTATGTATCGTGTATATTTGCATATCAGAGACATTAAAAGCAGCCACAGCAATCTCCGCCCTTCTCTTGGATCTCAGCTCTCACTGATGCCTGTCCTTGCTGGAGCTTGGCCAGAGGCCAAGCTCCATCTTTAATTCCTTTCCTTCTCTATCTCTCTCACCTGGGTTCTGGCCTTCGGCCAGGCACTTTCTTTTCTCTATCATGTCTCCGACCTGTGTGGTATTAAATTTGGATCACTGGACGGGATTAGCCTTTCGGAAAGAGGTCCAGACTGATCGGGGTTCTGCTGTGGCTCCAATATAATCAATAAGGCCTGGTTTCTGACTCATTTCTGCCACCTCATATCTCTAAATTGACTCTGCCACGGCCCTCACGGTATCCAAAATTCTATCCTTCCTCTATCTTTCTACCTTGTGGCTTCTTGCAGGTTCGGGAAGCCTCACACTGTTTATTTATCTTGTTTATTCAATTACTATTAGGAAAGTTATAGGGGAGAGTAGAAGGCATTCCACATTTTTAGGTCTTGTTTTAAGGTTTTCTGCTGAAAAAAATGTTTGTGTGTCTGAGTTCTCTGCACAAATCATTCTGTGGCTGTTTACTTCCACTGCAGTAATGCATCCCATTCTGAATGTCCTGCCAGCTGCCTTGTTCAGAGATATTTGGAGACCAGGAGAGTACCATACAGTCATGTGTTTAAGCTATTAAAAAAGTCACTCCAGAAAACCAAGATGAAGTCCATTTATATTATTCAAACAAGACACATTTTTGCTTATCCCATTTGAGTAGGAATATAATCACTTTGCAAATGAATGTTTTCCAATAGGTTCTATAGATTAAATGTCACAAAGAGATAGATCTTCCTCATCAGAAAAACAAAAAAGGCATTGCCAAGGTGTCAGGGTATAGAGGAACTTAAAGAGAATTTGCTAACTTAAAAAAATCAGGCCAAAGGTTTAATATTCTTTCAGAAGTTCAATGCCAAGGCCATTGAGTCATAGAATGTTAGAAATTTTAATGATCAACTGGTTCAACCATTTCATTTTACCAGTGTGGAAATTGAGGCCAAGGAGGTTGTGATTTTTCTAAGGTGGTGTAGCAAGTGAGGAATGCTATGTGGCATGGTGGGTAGAGACTTTTATTAATTGTATCCTAAGTGCCTGACACATTAAATGTGTATTGGATTAGACTGGGTATCCGATAGCCGATAGACTGAGATTATTAAATCACTTGAGTTCAAGAGTTCTAAGGGACAGTGAACTAAATTGATCAAGTCTCTGAACCTTGGTTCCAAATATGTTGAGTTACACTGTAGGTCTTGGAAGGGGCAAAATCTAAGCCCAAATTGGGGAAAAACAACAAAAAGCCCCAGAGCTCTTATACTGATCAGCAGCGGGTTCAGACATTTTGTCAATTGGGGAATGGCTTAATTTCTTGTACATAATAAATGCTTTTTTTCATTCTCTTGAAAAAGTCCAGAAATGACCTTTGCCAGAACATATTGGATCTTGACAAGAAGAGGACATATGGTAGCTAAAAAACTGTTTCAGAATGTATGTTTATTCATAAAATATCATAGAAGAAGATGCAGGAGATTATTAGCAATATATTAGGATCATAGATCTCTAGCTGTAAGGCCATCTAGTCAAATGAAATCTCTATTTCTTTTTACTGGTGGAACCCTCAACTCTTACAATTCTTTCTCTAATGACTTAAGGATGCCTACAGTTCCTCCTCCTCCCAAATTGCCTTGTATGCATTCTGTATATACTTACTCACTTGGTGTGCAAACCTCTTCCAGTAGAATGTAAGTGCCATGACTCTTAAATTTTTTGTCTTTGTATCCCCAGTGCTCAACGTAAAGCCTTATGTACTGTTGGTGCTTAATATATGTTTGTTGGTTGGCAGATTGATCAGTGTTCTCATCTGCCTGGGTACTCCTCCTGATGCATATCAAAACCCATTTAGAGCTTTTCACATATGGCATTCATACCCAATTCATCTCAAAAATACTCCAGAGACAATCTGTTTACCATGCGGAAATCTTCTCTACTTGCTGTTGTTGTTTAGTGCATTTGGTGGATATCAGTGTTGTATTTAGGTTGTCCATCTCTTGCTCCAACTCATTTCCCTTTCTTCTGGGTTTTGTTGTTTTGTGAGATATTACTTACAATCTTCTGCCATCCTCTTCTGTTGTCTTTTTAAAGTGAATTTATATTCTCAAGTCAGTGGTGCCCTTGGATAAAATGTGTTTTTGTTTGCTTAGGAGATCAGATGTCCATTGGGTGAGATAAATTTCTGGGCTATTTTGGTCTCCCTTTTTTGATGACCACTTCATGTCAGTTAAACTTTTCTTTACATTTATCTATTTCCCATTTTTCAGCAGTAGCATGTTTAAGTATTTGCATGGCATTGCTTCATTTTTTTTCTAATTTGGCATTGATTTGGACTTTTGTTTTTAACCAGTCATGGTTTTAATTGATGCTGACAAAATCCTAACTAGTTGTTTATTGTTCTTCCAATCCATCAACTTATTTTCAAAATGTAGTTCCCCACATTTCTAAAAGGTAATTCTTTCCTGAACAGGTCTGAACTGTTTAACTAAGCAAACACCTTTCCCCAAAACAATAGATTAGAACTTTACTAGTTATTTTTTCTTTTGACCAAGTGTTCAGAAGCAAAAGCAAATTTGAGAGTCTTCCAAATAGGCCAGGTTTTCCATTTTCAAATTACCAGTACTTATGGAAACCAAAGGAAATAGTCACCAAAAAGACAAATTTATTTCTGGCTCTCTGTAAAATAGAAAGTATATTTTTAGGGTGGCAATCATGTATAGTTGTGTCCCTATTCTCTTACAGCTAAAGACCTATCATCTTGCCTTTGAGATTACTGCTCTTATGGAGTATGGAGCTTTTCTTTAACCCTTTCTTTATCTTGATCACTAAGAATTTGTTTCTAAATATGACAGTAGATGACTGCTATGAATTAGAAATACAATATAGCATCTACACATACATACATATGTATAAGTACAGAAATGCATGCCATTCACACATATACATACATGTGTACATGTATGTATATGTGCCACTCAAATCTTTCCCTTGAGATCCAATCTTTCATTTCTAATTCTATTTCTACTTGATATGGCCCAGTGAATACAGTGCTGGGCACTCAAGAGAGCCTGACTAATTATATGAACCTCTAAAGTCACTTAAACTCTGTCAGTTTCAATTTCCTTATCTATACAGTTGGCATAATAATCCAGGATTGTTTACAGGCAAAAATGAACTAATATTTGTAAACTACTTAGCAAATCTTGAAAGTGCTATATAAATGCTAGCTATTTTTTGTAGCATTCAAATTCAACATATTCAGAGGAGAACTATCATCTTTCTCCCTAAACCTGTCCCATTTGCCGACTCCCCTCTTTTTCTCCCTAAGGTACTCTAGATTGAAACCTTGGAATTGTCTTTGATTCTTCTTTCTCTCTCATCCTTAGTGTGTACATTATCAAGTCCCATAATCAACTCCTTGCTGTCCTAATATCTCTTCTATCTGTCTGCTTTTCTCTACTCACATTGTCACCACCCAGATCAAGCTCTTGAGCTTAATACTTTTAGAATTTCCTCCCTATTGGTGTCTGTGCCTTCAAGCTTCTCTTCTTTCCAGTCTAACCTTCACTTAGATGCCAAAATATATGCCATTGCATAGTTCTGACTATGTCATCACTTTACTCAAATATTTTTAATCCCCCTTCCCCATATCTATTCATCTATACATATAGAATTTATCATATATATTTTTGTTTGTTTACTTTTTAAAATATTTTATTGTCTTTTTAAATTTCACATTACCACTGTTTCTCACTCCCAGAAAACCATCTCATATAACAAGTAGTATTTTTTAAAGATAAAAGAAAAAATCAGCAAAACTGACCAATACATTGAAAAAGTCCAAAAATTTGTACCATGTGTGACTTTTGTGGACCTTCCACCTCTGCAGATACATGGAGTAGGAGTGTCTTCTCATATTTTTTCTTTTGATTTATGTATCTTCTTTGTAATTTTGCAATATTCACTTTTGATTTTTTCCTGAATATGTTAATAGTTGTTCTTTCCACTTATATTATTAGAGTCATTGTATTTTGTTAATTGTTTTCTAAAATCCTTTATAATCTGGTCCCAACTTGCTTCTCTAGATCAATTTTTCCTTGATTCCCTTTATATATATTCTATCTTCTGATCAAACTGTGTTCAATCTTGTTCCTCTGTCTCTCAGATCTCTTGGTTTTTTCTGGCTGACTTTCTCTCAGCCTCTCCTCTCTGTGTCTCAAATGCACGTGCTCCTTACCTCTAGTTTTTGAAAACTCTTTCTTTCCTTAAGGCTCAGCTTAGGTGCCACTTTCTACATGAATTCTCTGCACATTCCTTCAGTCTTATTTGTATGCAAGTCATATTCTTCCAGTATACTTTTAGTTCCTTGAAGTCAAGAATTGTATCATTTTTAGCTTTGCTTCTCTGGTGTCTAGCACAATGCCTTATGTGTGGTGTATTCATAATATATATTTGCTGAGTTGAACTGGATTGATCAAGATGTGATTGCGTAAGGTGTACAAGTCTGAGTTGTTTTACTTAGACTTTTACTACTTAGACTTCTTAGGGTAATAGAGTTCAGATACTATAAGTACACTGAGAAAGTATAGTGGCGGTGGCCTGTGGGGTAGAACTTTCTTAACAATAAGAGCATACTTCTATGACTATAATAAGTACCACGGCTGAGCCCAGCGATTTGGGGGATTGTGCATCAATCACACAGCCCCTCTCCATTAAGTGGTACCTCTAAGCTCTATCTACACACATATGGACTGGATACATGAGTGAACCTGCCTGACCTATACAAAGAGGAAGGTCTCCTTTTTTTCCACATTCATTGGCTTTTTTACATCTCCATCTTGGAATTTCAGGGAAAATTACTTAATGTTTAGATTTGGCTCTTGTTTAGGGTCTCCCCAAAGCAGAGAGTAGAAAGACAGTCAACATATGCTAAAAATCAGGCATAGGACAGCTATTTATTTCTTCTTCACAAAATAAATGCTAAACACAAAAAGCAAGTTTTTTAATGGGAAAAAAGGAACTTAAAGAAGTAGCAGTAATAACTTATAACTTGTATTCTTCTAGGAAGTAGATACTTAAAACCACAAAAAAATAAAGCATTTTTAGGTCTACTGAATACATTTTCCTTAGCTCATTTCACCTTCACCCTTCAAACAATTCTCATTAGGCTTCTGGCAAACTAGACTAGGGTTCTGAGCTCATACTCTGGCCAGAGGTCATCTTCTCTTAGAAACACTATACTGGATTTAGACAGAGCTATTTCATTTTTTTTTAAAGCAAACCCAATATTGATTGAGGATCTATGATATCCTGACTTCTGAATTTCACAGCACTGCCCTTAAGGTTAGACACATTCATCTTATAATTGCTATTTTCCCACCTACAATCAGGAAAGAAAATACAAAATGAAAAAGGCAGCTAGGGGCCTCAAAGTCCAGCTTACCTACTCATACCCCTGTTTTAGCTTTCTTGTATTCTCAGACGCCATGCTCTCAAAATGGGAGAGGTTATTGCTCCTCTCTTACCCCGGGCATGGGAAATCTAGTAATGGAGAATTACTTGGGAGAATTGAAGGAGAAAAAAAAAACAAGTTGAAAGCTTTCTTTCCTTTTAAACTGATTTATCTCCCTGCCTTACTACCCTCCTGCCATTGGCACAGGAGTGGGAATGGGGTGAGGATCTAGGGTCAAATCAAGGGCCCACTCAGGGTTTGATGCATCATGCCAAAGCAGAAAGTCCCTCGGAGCTAAGCAAGCACATGCATTCTTCAAGAAAAAGGCAAGATGTGGGGCAGGAGTAGAGGGGCAGTTAGGTGGCTCAATGGATTGAGAGCCAGGCCTAGAGACAGGAGGTGTCCTAGGTTCAAATATAGCCCCAGACACTTCCTAGATGTGTGACCCTGGGTAAGTCACTTAACCCCCATTGCCTAGCCCTTACCACTCTTGTGCCTTGGAACCAATACACAGTATTGATTTTAAGATGGAAGGTAAGGGTTTAAAAAAAAAGGCAAAGAACTAAAGGTATGCTAAATTGGATGGCTCTTATTAAACTTGTATTTGCCAGCAGTTCTCTGACTCTGACTTAGAGCCTTCACCAGCATATTTCCTTTACCCAACAAAACCTTTCTCCAACCTTTCTGATATTTTCATTTGTATTCCTCACCAGTTACAGTTGCCACAGAAAAGGTTGTTTCCCCCCCTCTTCTTAAATCTTATTAAGGAAACCAAATTATTAAACTTCCTATTGCTACCCAGGTCAGTTACTTTACTCTGGTGGTAAAAATCTTCAGAAAACTATTGAGGACCACTCAAGATAATATGTAGATAGAAGAAATAAAAAGCAGAATAGATTTACAGTATGCTGTCAGTTGTAGAAAATGACACATTGATCACAAGGGAACAAACTCATTTTTTCAAACAGCTGCTTTAGACACTTTGAACACTCTAGGTAGATATAGAGATAAATCGTTTGTTTTAAAAGAAAAAAAAGCAATTTATCAACAGATTTTCAATGGAAACACCTTCAAATGACAATTTTATTAGCATCTTTATAAATAAGACCCAGGATCATTTTTTCACAAGTAGAATTGAATGAATCATATTGGACTTAAAATGAAGTGTAGATCTATTCCTTCTGATAAAAGATTAAAAAAAATCTAATGAGCAACCTTTTTTTTTGTTATTGTTGTTTACAATAAGGTAATTTACAATACTTAATGTCACATGCTATTTTATTTAGGTTTTTGAATTATTTTTTCCCTACCAATTACATCATCAAACTCCTGTCCCTGATGGGTTGTCTATTTTTCTTTTGGCCTCTTACATTTAGTGCCAGAATATGTAATCACTTAGACTACAGTAACTTGAGGGAGAGGGAGAAGGGGAAGAAAGCTGTCTTTCCTTTGACTAAATTTAGTCAAGTATTACCTTAGATATCTATGCTGCACTTCTTTGAAAATCCTAACCATTTCTGCATATCAGCTAGTCTGATGCTGGTTTTCTTTTATATGTCTGATCTGGGGTATCAAGCTTTTTAGGGCACAATGCTGATGAAGCAAAAGTCATATGAATACAAAACACATCATATTCGATTGGGCCTCTGGCTCTTTTAACCTAGCATTCTCTCTTTAGCAGAAGTAGAACCAAGGGATTTTTTTGAGGGGGAAATCTGATTTTCCTCGATGAAGTCAAGTTCAAATAGTAATTTACTTCCCATATGTCCCTAGCTTCCCTTAACAAAACATTTGGATCTGTTTTCCATAAGTTTATCTAATAAACCTTTCTTGAGCTTAGCCATATTAGTTATGGGTTCAGATGATTTGTTGACTATTTAGTTTGATTTCTTTACAAGACCACAAACTGCATCCATAGATTTATTTAGCCATCTTGTACAGTTTGACTTGCCATATCTGAGGGGAGGAAATTTTGAGGGAGAACGTGATTAAACACATCATGGTGTCCTGAAAAAAAGAGATAGTTATTAGAGGAACAAAGTTCAAATTCTGACACTCATTTACTACCTAAATGACTGGCTAACTCACTATACTTCTCTGGGCTTCTGTTAAAGATGAAAAAGTTGGACTATATCATTGGGTTCTTCTTAAAAAGGAGTTTCTGAATAGATTTCAGTGACTTAGAAGGGAAGAAATTACATCTTCTTTTTCACTTTCCCCTAGTTTTTATATAATTATATAAGTATGAATTTAAAAAAAGTTCTAAGAAGGGATTCATAGTTTCTATCAGATTACCAAAGGGATCCATGACATAAAAAGGTCAAATCTCTCAAATTAAGTGATTTTCTAAGGTTTCTTTCATTTCCAATTTCTATGATCCAATGAAATTTATAACACTTATTAGAAAAACAAGTTTACACTTTTAAAGCTTATACTTTATTGATGGAATGGAATCTTTTTTAATGAAAAAGTTGCATGCCATTGTTTATTAATATTGTTTAGATAACATTTTTGTTACTTGAAGCATGTTTTATTAATACTCATAGTTCTGTAAGTACAATGAAACATTTAATTTATAATATAGAAATGCATTCTTTTCTGTCCTCAACTCCTGGACTCATTAACTTTCCTCTGTTTCTTTTTAAAATTAAGTTTATTTATTTAATTAATTAATTTAGAATATTTTTCCATGGTTACATGATTCATGTACTTTCCCTTCCCTTCTCCCAACTCCTCTCCCATAGCCAACGAGCAATTCCACTGGGTTTTACACATGTCATTGATCAAGACCTATTTCTATATTATTAATATTTGCAGTAGGGTGATCGTTTAAAGTCTATATCCCCAATCATATCCCCGATGGAATAGAATCTTAATGCTCAGAGGATGCCTGGCTTTGCTACTTACTAGTAATATTACTTTAGGCAAAGCCTTTAACCTTTCTGAGTCACATTTTCCACCTTTATAAAATGGACAAAGTAATAATTGCATTACCTACCTCGTTTTATTAAGGCAGCTAGGTATCTCAATGGATAGAACACCAGGTCTTGAGGAAAGAGAACCTAAGTTCAAATCCAACCTGAGATACTGGCAGAGTGACCTAGGGCAAGTCATTTAACCCTATTTGCCTCAGATCCTGAATTGGTAAAATGAGCTGGAGAAGTAAATGACAAACCATTCTAGTATCTTTGCCAAGAAAACACCAAATGGGATTTTACAAAAAGGTTTTACAAGGAAGAGTCGAACAAGGCTGGAAAGACTCAACAACAACCTCATTCTATTATTGTACAGATCAAATGAGAATGCCTACAAAGTGTTTGGGGGATTCTGTATTTTTCCTTTTGACCCTGGAAGCTGATGGGGGATGCCCATGTAAGGCACTACTTAAATGTGAGTTATTAATGCATTTAGTCAAATTTTAACTTAGATTTCTATGCTGTATTTGTTCTAAAACCCTCAAGAAAGGTCTAATTCCTTCACATTTAAGCCGAAGCCCAAAGATATTAAGTGATCTATCAGGTTATTATTGACAGCATCAAAAGCAGAGTACAAATGATCAATTATACAATTTTTCTATGCATAGGATATCACATTATATTTCCTGGGTCATGAGTGCTGCTTATTATAAGTCATGAGGGGGATTGGTATTTGTTTTCCTAGAAGCAGGTGGATAAAATGAGGCCTGGAAAGGTTAAATGATTACATTTATTATAAATGACGACATAGATCAGTAACAGAACTGAAATTAAGCTTAGGATTTCTGATTTCTAATCCAGTGGGTTTTTTTCCCCTAGAGATTTGGTTGGGACAAATTTGAGGAAAAAATGAGGATCATAAATTCATAGCTGGAAGGGACCTCAGAGGCTATTTAGGCCAGATCCCTCATGTTACAGATAAGAAAACAGAGACCCAGGGAAATTAAATTACTTGATGTCAACCCAAAACATATGGATAGTAGTAAGTTTGGAGCTGGGATTTGAACCCATATCCTTCTCCAACTTCAGAACCAACACTGTTTTCACCATACTATACTTATTAACATTGCCTGTCCTTTGTCTCAAAAGGATAATTATGGCTTGTTGTCTATTGAAGTGAAGACTTTTGCTGGATCAGAGGTTGCTTTGCAACCAATGTTTTAGCCCCTTCAACAGAGGATGGAGAAGCGGAAGCTAGTGAGGGTTCTATGTATTCCCTTTTGACCTTAAAAACTGATAGAAGATGCCCATAGACATTTTAGACTCTATTAAAACAAGAACTGACTGCATGATGGATGCCACTTTCTATGCTTAGCTGTGCCACGAAGGCCACAGATTTTGTGAATTCCTAACATATTTTTTGTTAGGAATTCATAAAATCTGTGGCCTTTGTGGCACAATTTTTAAAATGTTCAATAGTAGAAGACTTAGACCCTAAGCATTTAAATTAATTGGCAACACAGGGAAAACTATTGAAGCTGGAAATGCCAAAAAGAAGGGGAAATATCTGAACCAATAAAAAAACAAGTTTTACTGAAGAGCAAAACAAAAAATACTTTATATTCTATAGAAGTAGAAGGGAATTTTAAGATTATATATTCCAACTACTTTTTAGAAATGAGGAAATTGAGGCACTAAGTTTCCCATAGAATCTTAGAAGTGATTTCTTTCAGGTCACACATGTGAGTAAATTTACTCTCACACCTGGGAGTAGAACCTAGGTTTTTGGACTCAGTTTGGATTCTTTTTCCTATTCTAACTCTTTTAGGGAGAAAATAACCATAGCATAGGAAGTAGAGTGTTAGCTGTACAATATTGAAACTAGATCCAGCCTGTGAACTTTTTGATGGAGATATTTTCATTGGATGATGTAGGATTAGTTGTTAATGTCAGTGATAAATAAAGGAATGAATAAATGAGTAAATTTATGACCTTTCCACCCATCTAGAATTGCATAGGTTAAAGATTTAAGGCATGCTAGTGAGGATGAGTCATGATGGGAATTCATTGGTAGGATACTTGGATTATGAAATAATTTCATATCCTAACTTTGACATTGTGTGTGTATGTGTACGTCTGTGTGTGTGTTGGGAAAGGAGAAGAGTGAGAATGGAATATGACCAATAGTTTTCGGCAGGCTGTGTATACAAAAAGAAATGCCATTCCAGATGTTTGGAGAAAAGTACAATGGAGAGAGGGGAAAACAAAAGTAATTACATTTAGGTCCAAAAACAGTGTAAGCTAAAAAAAAAATTGTACTTTGGAAATGTATTTTTTGTGTGGTAATATGTTCCTTAGAGTTATATTCAAGCAAAGCCACTGGAAATAAATCTAGATTAAAAAATATATATTGCATGTGGTGCAGAGTTATCCTCTTTAGAGGGTGATTATTTGTCTAACAAATGATTTAGTAAAAAAAATTAATAGTGAAGCTTATTTTAAGGTCTTTTAAAGACATGCCTAATGAATGAGAAGTAAAAAAATAATATTAAGGATTTTTTAAAGTTGTTATGCAGGTCTGGGTATTTGGGATAGCTCAGTTTTCTTTGATCTTATAACATTTAAAAAATTTATACCAGCACTCTTGTACCGTGTCTAGACTCACATAAGATTCAGATGCAAAAAAGGGTTAATTTCTACAAATATGGGCATATTGTAACATGCAAACAGAAGTATTTTTTCACCTCCAGGAAGAATAATATTTTTGGATGAGGCAGTTGCTATAATCAATATACTCCACATGAGACTTTTAGTTTCAACAAATATGCATGAACATACTCATTCACAGCACAAACTATTTTAAAATCCAATGAAAGTTATTAATTTTGAATCATTATTAGCCTAGAATGGGCAGATGCCCAAGATAGGAGTGCCAGAACATGAATTTATAGGAAATCATGAATCTACCTACCACTAACAGCAGATATCTTTCCTTGGTGTCATTACGCCTATGAACAACAACTAGGGGTTTAATGATGGAAGAAAAGGAAATTGGTTTTAAAGCATCAATCAGATGATTCTATCAGTTTAATCATTGATATTGAAAGCAGAAATATTTGTCATTGTTGTTCAATTGTGTCCAACTCTTCATGACTCCATGGACCATGCTGTTCATGGTTTGTTTGTTTTTGTTTTTTTCCTTTTTTGGCAAAGACAATGGATTGGTTTACCACTTACTTCTCTAGTGAATTAAGGAAAACAGGTCAAGTCACTTGGCCAAGGTTAGACAGACAACACTCCAATTTAAATGAGTTCTGCATAGATAGAAGTGTTAGCTTGATGTGTTTGTCTTTTGCTTCTGGAATACTCATCCAAAATCAAAACAAATTACTAGGATAAATGACCACAAATACCTCCAGGTGAAATTGATTGAATGGACTTAATATCTATTAATTTTCATTTTCTTATCATCAATCTTCATTTTCTTGTATCCTAAATAATGAACCTGAATTTGTGAAAGAGAGGCATCATGTTGTAGTGGATGGAAAAGTCTGTTCAGAGTGAGGTCAAACTGGAGTCAAGTTTCAGCTTTGACACATATTGGGAAAGAGAAGATGAGAAAGAAGCAAGAATTAAGTGCCTACTATGTGCCACATACTGTGCTCATTATTCTCTATTATTATTATTTTGAGATATCTCATTTGGTCCTCACAACAATCTTGTGAGGTAGGTACTATTATTCTCATTTTGTAGTTAAGGAAACTGAGGCAGAGAAAGGTTAAATAATGAGATCAGGATCACACAGCTAGTAAATGCCTTGGTTCAATTTGGGGTAAGGTCTTCTTAACTTCAGACCAAGCACTATGTGCCCTATGGCACCACCTAACTGCCACATGTTGGTCACATATTGGCTATTTACCCTGGGTAAATCACTTCCTAGGGCCTTGGAAAATTCTCTTAAGGCTATAAATTGCAAAACAGTTACAGATTTGCATTGATGGAAGGAGTTTCCTGTTTCAGGCAATCAAGCAATATTTATTAAGCACTTTCTACAAAGCAAGATCAAAGTGAAACAGTCTTCTCCCTGGATGAGTTTACATTCTATCTCAGAAGACACTAAGATGTTGTCTGTGTATATAGAAATAAGTATATATATGGAGAAATAAATACAAGGTAATTTTGAGGGGGAAAGCACAAATAGGTGAGGGGATCAGGAAAAGCCTCAGGTACAAAGTAGCCCTTGGCTTGAGTTAGGAAGGAACGTAGAGATTCAGAAAATACAGGGAGTGAATGCAATACAAACATGGGGGAAAGCCCAAGTGCAAAGCCATGAAAATGGGAGATGGATACATGAGAAATGGTATAAAGGCCATTTTATGTGGAACTAGGAACATAAGAAAGGAGTCTGTAAGATTAGAAAGGAAAGTTGAGTCCAGCAATGGACTAATTACGATGGCACCCAGTGAAAGGTAATAAGGGTTGAATGGGTAAAAAAGAAGAGAAGGACAGAAGAGATTTTGTGTAGTAGAAACATTTGACAACTGACTTGATATGTAGGGTAAAGTAAAAATAAGAAGTCAAAGATGACATCAAGTTTGTGAGCCTGAGTGACTAGAAAGTTTGTGGCACACTCAACAGAAAGATGGAAGTTTGGAAAAGAAAATGCCTATGGGATATCCCAGTAGGAAATGTCTAATAGTCAGTTAATGACATGGAGTTGGAACTCCAGAGAGAAATTAGGGCTGGCTGTATAGATCTGGGAGTCATCTGCATAAAGATGAAAATGAAACTCATTGGAGCTAATAAAATCACAAAACTGAGAGGATAGAAAAAGAAGAGAAAGGGGCCTAGAACTCTGGGCACATTGATAGTTACATGAGAGATATGAATGATAATACCACAAAGGATTAGAATGGAGAATGAGTGGTCAGATATAGGTCAGAATAGGAAGAGGACCTAAGGGGAGAAATAGCATTAAAACCCAGGGACTTGAGACTTCAGAATGGTCAAATGTGGCAAATTGGTTAAGAAGGATGGAACTTGAAAAAAGCCATTGTTTTGGGAATGAAGAGAGGAAAGTTTGAGTTGACAACTGAAGACAGAAGCCAGATTTAAGAGTTGAGATGTGAAAAGGGAGAGGGAGAGAAGAAAATGAGTACAGACAGATTTTTCTAGGAGTTTTGCTGAAAAAGGGAGAAGAAATATAGGACAAAAACTTGAAGGGATGGTAGGGTATCATGAAAAGTTTTTCAAAACAATTTTTTTAAAGGATAAGGGAAATGAGCATGTTACTTGGCCTCAGGGAAGGAACTACTTTTCTCTTTGTTTCTCTCTTCCCTCTCTCTTATTGAGAGGAGAGAGAATAGAAAGAGAAGAAAAGTTTGTGTGAGAAGAGAGTAGGAGATGGGAATCAAAAGAACAGAGGATTTGGTCTTAATGAAAATAAGGTCTGCCTCTTCATCAGAGAGGGATTAAGGACAAGAGTGAGAACTTCAAAGGAAAAAAGTTAGGTTATAGCAGAGGTAAGAAAAAGAAAAAGTAGTAATGAGTGGAGTGATTGGAAATTACAATGAAGATAAAGAATAGATTTTAGAGGAGGGACAAAATACAGGGAGAAGGAAAGTAGGGAAGATTTTGGTCCATTGAAGAAACTGTAGAATTCCAGGTCATAAAGGTAGCTCATTTGTGGACTATGATGAGATCTAGGGTATGATCATCCCTGTGTGGGTCTGGAGGTGAAGTTAATACCATTTGGAGAACAGCAGTTCTAATGCTCTTAGGAAAGCATCTGTGCTAAAATGTTGGGTTTTGAATTGAGGCATAGCTTGGGATCCTTAAAAGCACTGGACGGTTTCTCAAATGTAATTCAGACTGTTGTTTTCCTCCTCTTCAATTCTGAACTTCTCAAAAAAATAAGAGAGAATTGCCTCAGTCACCAGTGCAAAGTTTTGAATGAAACAAAGAAACCGTTATATGTTAGCTGCCTACATGGCAGGGGTCAGTCAGCATCCCTCTGCTTCCACTAGCTCAAAATCCAATCTGCACTATAGACTGAGGACTTCCCCTTTGAAATTCTATCCACATTGAAGCCTAGGAATTTCCCCCTTGAATTCCTATCTGCTCCTACAGTCTGTTCCTTCAATGGTTATAGGTTTAATGCTGATCATAAGCTATGACACTTTCAATGGGGAAATGATTTTTTAAAAATCTATAGCATATATGTATTTGTATCTATATTAACAGGTATATACATAAAATAAGATATTATGCAGTAATAAATGACAAATGTGACAAATTTAGAGAAATATGGGAAGATTTTTTTGAACTGATGCAGAATGAAGTCAACAGAACTATGAGGATAATAGATATAATCATACCACAGTGCAACTGCATTGATGCAGTAATGTTAATAAATAATTACTAAAAAGAAGCTGACCTGTAAATACCCGAATAATCAATAATGTCCCAGTGAACAGACAACTAAATGTCTGACTCTGAAGTAAGAGGACTTAGATTCACATTCCACTTTTGACACTTAACTTACCTGTGCAAACCTTGGGCAAATTATTTTGTTTCTCTCTTGATAATCTTGGGCAAGACTTCTGACCTCTTTCCTAACCTTGTCTTGCATCTCAAACTGCCAATTGGACTTCTCTAACTGGATGTCCTCTAGTCATTTTAAATTCAGCATGTCCAAAACTGAACTCATCTTTCCCTTAAACCGCTTCCAGATTATTATTGTGGAGGGCACTATGATCCTACCACCTAAACGTTATACTTTTTCATTATCCTCTCCCTGCCTCCCTGTAATCAGTTGCCAAGTTCTGTCATGACTACCTTCACAACATTTTTCATCTATTCTCTCTTCTTTCATCTGACATTGTCCTATACTATTACACTAGCCCTTACTGATCTCCCTTGCTTATGTCTTTTTCCATTTTATCCTCCATTCAGCTACCAAATTCTTCCAAAAGCAGAATTCTGTAATGAAGTCACTTTGCTCCTATCCTTCTTCCCAATAAATTATAGTGGCTCCCAATTACCTCCAGGAGTAAATATACTATCCAATCTCTATTTGACTTTTCTAGCTCTCTCCTACTTTTCTAGTTTTCTTAAATTTAAGTAACTTCCATATATTTTATGATCTAGTAATATTTGTTTTTTTGCTATTCTTTACATATGACATTCCAGGTCTTGAATTTTTGCATTTTTACTGGCTATCTCCCATTCCTGGAATTCTCTCCTTCCTCTTTTCCACCTTGAGACTACCCTGAAAGGTAAGGTCTCACCTTCTGGAAGAAGAAGCCTTTCCTGATCCCTTCTTAATACTAATGCCTTCCTTCTGAGATTACAGTATATTATACATGTACATATATGTATATGCATGTGTATATAATATATTTATTGTATATATACAGTTGTTTGGATATTATCTCCTTTACTAGAATGTGAGCTCCTTGAGGGCAGGTTCCATAAATACTTATTGACTGACTAATTGACAGCCTCCCTGGGCTTTATCTTCCTCATCTGCAAAATTAGAGGGTTGAATCAGATAGTTTCTTAGTTCCTTTCCCATCCAGATTGATGCTCCTATGATCTATGTACCTCTCCCTGATCACTCTTCTGTATTCTAGGCTTGCATTGCCAATTGTCTGATGTTAAAATGGCATTCATTACTTTCCTTTATAAGTCAAAGTTACTTATTTGTGTTGAAGGCATTATCTCTGTTACCCAGGTTTGAAACTCCAGTTGCTGTCCATTCTTCCCACTCTTATACCCTGTATTTCCAATCTATTATCAAGTTTTGCTCATTTTATCTCCCTAACATCTCTTGCATCTTGTCCCTTCCCTTTACTCACATAGTTATCACATGTCTTTCAAACTCTGGTCAAGTAATGTCTAGAACAAAGGCATCATGGCCCCAGGCAAGAGCATCCTGAACCAGTTTAAAATGTACATAATTGGGAAATGTCTAATGAAATAAATTTAGGGACATTATAACATAGATAATGTTAATTTGTAGAGCCTGTAGGGATCCCACACCACTAATAGATATCTTTGCTTCCACTTTTATCCCTTTCCAATACACCCTCAACAAAGCTACCAAAATGATCTTCCTAATGTACAGCTGTTATTTGCATTACTATGTGTTCAAAAATCTTTAGTGTCTCTCTATTGCCTTTAAGAAATACAAACTCTTCATCCTGACATTCAAAGTTTTCAAAAATCTGGCATCTACTTACTCTTCCAGTTTTCTTCATAGTACTGTCCTTCGTGCAGAACAGCATAATGAATAGAATGGAGTCATGAATTCTTGGGTTCAAATTCTGTCTCTGAAATACACTATTACATGGCAATGGATGAGTCTCCTATGAGCCTCGCTTTTTTCTTGAAGTGGAAATAGTAATATCCATCATTAACTTGCCCCACAAGGTTGTTGTGAGGCTCAAATTTGATACTGCTTTATAAAGTATACTTTAAAATGCTAAAGAAAAGTTTTTATTATTGTTCCGGTCAAAATGGTCTATTTATTTTTCCTGAAGCTTGACATTCACCACCTCTAAAATAAATTAATAATCATTTCATCTTGCCACTGAACAAAATTCCTAGTGTGAACTATTTCTGGTTCCTTAACCATTTCTAGTAAGTCTCCCTGGGCATTCCCCATATCCTAAGTCATGATCTTAAATAACACTTGGGTTTGAAATATTTTTTGTATAAGCCACCCCCCAGAATAGTTGCTCCATTAGTTATCTAATATTTAAAAGCACTCTTTAAAAACCATAGGAGTCAGGTTGGTGTTCATTCGGTTCCTTGGAAAAAGGAAATGCAGGAAGCACCTTCAACAAAGATGAACAAAGTAGAATTTTCAACTGTTGAATCTCCTTCTTGCCAGAAAGAAGCAAAGAAATATACCAAAAAATGAATGAGTTGAAGCAATTGATTCTTGTAAGCAGTTCATTCTTCTAAGATTATAATACAATAATTCCAGCTTTTTGGATAAAGAGAACTTGGGACTTGTAAAAGCCGGTCTGAGGGTGAAGGTGGGAACCTGGAGAATGTAATGTGCTTGAGAAAAAGGGAGTTTGGAAAAGTTTTAGTGTAAAGGAGAGAAAATTAAAACTATTTTCATGTCAACAAGTTCATGAATGTAACAAGTATTTTATACATACATATACCTACATATAAATTTCATTTTTAATATTTTTTAAAATAGCCCTATCATTAATTTTTTATGAGTTCTATTCATATCATACAGAATACTGTTCCATAAGATATAGTTTAGGAAGGAGGGGAAAAGAATATCTTGAATTAACTTGTAACAATCTTGAAGTTTAGGTACCTTTAGTCTTTAAGGCTGACTGTCCTAGAGCTCTTATAAATGCATATATCAATAGCATATTTATATAAATTAATATCTTTTATATTATATAATTATATAATATTTCTATTATATAAAATAACCTATTTAGAGAGAGATATATTTATAGTATGTATATGATTTTATGTATTTAAATATGTAAATACAAGGTGATCTATTTATATATAAATATTTCTAAGCTCAAAAAGTAGGCAAACTGAAGAGACAGAGGACTGAAAACAGTACAATCTTGTATTAGTTTTGTAAATCCTGGCAAGTGTTTTGAGGACAAGAAAGGCTCTATAGCTCCCCCAAACCTGTGTGGCTTCCTAGTGTGGCTATACTGTATAATTTCCAGTCCAAATTATTGTTTGGATCCCCTCTTTTCTGGGAACATTTGTCACAGGAACTAATTTACCCAAAGCAAAAGTTTAAGTGCTTCCTGTCACCAGTGAGTGATTCCATAGCTAAGTAATAAATAGAGATGAGATAGAACCATGGAATTCAGAACAAGAGAAAGGTGAATTCTGACTAGCATGAGAATACAGTTGAGATCTTAACTCCTAGCACTGAATCCCCAATAGCTTAGGAAAAATCACTGTTTCTTGTTTAAGTAGCCATGATAATGAGAAATATTTAATAGAAAGGTAGAATGAAATAAGAGAGACAGGCATACCCCAGAGATATAGTGAGTTCACTTCCAGATAGCCACCATAAAATATGGAAATAAAGCAATTCACATGAATTTTTTAATTCCTAGGGATATACTAGATATATTTATGCTACTTGGTAGTCTATTAAGCATATTATAATATTATATCTAGGAAACAATGTATATACCTTAATCCAAAACACCCTTTTTGCTAAAAAATGCTAACCAGCATTTGAGCCTTCTACAAGTCATAATCTTTCTTGCCTCTACATTGATGACTACAGACTGATTAAGGTGGTGGTTGTTGAGGGTTAAAATAAGACGGTAATAAAACTTGACTCCTCCTTTGACTGTTCTTTCCATAAAAGATTGATCTGTAGCTGGCGGTGCTGTTTGATAGCATTTTACCCATAGTAGAACTCCCTTCAAAAGTAGAATCAATCCTCTCAAACCCTACTGCTGCTTTATCGACTAAGTTCATGTAATATTCTTAATATTGTAGTATTCCAGGTAATAGAGAGAGGGAGAGAGATGAGGAACTGCCCATAGCTGGAGCAGTCAGAACACATGCAACATTTATAGATTAAGTTAACTACCTTATATATGAGAAGAATTTGTGGCACCCCCAAACAATCTGACCACTCATCACAGATCTCCACAATAGATATAATAATGAAAATGTTTGATGTTGCAATAATTACCAAAATGTGACACTGAGACACATTATGAGCTGTTGGAGAAATGGCACCAATGGACTTTGTTCAATATAAAGTTGCCACAAATTAATTCATTAAAAAAAGCAATATCTGCAAAGGGGATAAAGCAAAACTCAATCAAATGAAGTATACCTGTAGAAACTAGCATGATCAGGGCTAAATACATAGATCTACTTACCTCAGGAAAAATGAATGCCTTATGATGCCCCAGATTTACTTTTATCAGAGTTTATATGTACCAAACAAATAGTAATATAGTTCTTTGCTTTCACTACGATAGACATCCTGTAATAATGAAGTTATCCTTGATGTTGACACTAGTCTTATCTGTAGTTTGAACTTGACTTCACCTAGAATTGCCTTCCCATCTTTCAGTTCATAGGAGATACACTCTCTTTTCATAGCCTTGATCTTATGTCTTTCTTTCTTGCTTTTTCACTCAATAATATCTCTAAGACAAAAAGTCAAGGGCTAATAAATAGAATTAAGTGACTTGCCCAGGGTCAACACAGCTAGGAAGTGTCTGAGACCAGATTTGAACCCAGGTTCACTGTGCCACCTAACTGCCCCTGATCTCATGTCTTTCAAAGGATCTTGAATCTATTACTATTCTTTGGGTGAAGCAGCATGATATTCAAAGGACACTTAACTAGGAATCAGAAGATCAGACTTTGATCTAGCTATGTGTTATTGGGGGCAGATCACTACTTCTCTTAACTTCAGTTTCATCATCCATGAAAAACAGCCATTGGACTGGGTAATGATTGAGGCCCCTTCCACATTTAGAGTGATAATATATAGAAAAATTCTTTTTCATCCTTTTTTTCTTAGGATGAAGGAAAACAAAGTCTCATTTATATTCATAGGGGCAGAGTCATTGCCAATTACTTTTTTTTAATTGAGGACAAAGTAAGAAACATACTGGCAGACTGAAAAATGGTTATAGTTATAGAAATGTGTTGAATTAAAACAAAACAAAGAAAAAAAATCTTACAAGCCAGTGAGTTTTATTTTGTTTTCTGGAAAAATTCTTGAACATGTTATTAAAGAGATGGTGAATGAAAATCAAGAAAAGGAATGAGTGTCACATTAGTGGCAGTGTTACTGGTATAGCCACATGGACTACCCTTCAGACTTGGTTATGAGAGCAGCAAACCCATTTTTCGGATAGTGGCCCTATTCACAGCCTTGGCCAGCAGTGATAGATTTAAAAGGGAGTAGAGTTCATTATTGCTGAGGCATGATGTTGAGACCCTCAGCCCTTGCTTTTGAGTCCTGAATCATAGTACATGCTCATCAGGATATCTAGGAAAGGCTTCCTGGCTGAGTGGTCCTTTTGGGGGGACAAATAGTAAGGGAGAGGTTTGTTGGGCATGTGATTCAGCAATTTGAGTCCTATTTCCACTAGAGAGAGGGGGAAGCACCACTGAGGTTACCTGTCTTTCCTCATATGTGGAGGTGCAGTGGTCAGTACTTCAGACTTGTGAACCAAGGGTAGACACCTGTGGCTCCAGCTTCACTAGTTGCTTATCCAACTAGTTCATTTGTTTCCTGCCAAGAAGAAAAGACTCCAAAGGTCACTATAGGAGGCTTTTTAGTGGTATATTGACACTTTCCAGCACTGTCAGTCAGTGAGAAGGCAGCAGAGCTTCCAGCTGGAGCAGAAATGAAGAAACCCAAGTAGGGACAAGAGAGAGGAAAGAGGGCAAAGACTGAGGGAGTCCTGTGTAAGGCATTAAGCTATCCTTGAGGGGCAGAGAGGGAGATCTCTGGGCATCGGCTAACAATCCAGGGACTGTGAGTGATTGGTCCATTGGCTAGGGGTTTCAATGTAGTTTATATAGATTTTTTTTCTGGAGTATTCCCCCTTTTAACTATTTGATTGTAAGTGGGGCATTCCTCCTTGCCTTAAAGAGAAAAGGAGAGTGTTTCTTCCTGACCTTGAAGTAAGGGTGAACCCTTTCCCCTTAAACATCTGAGTCACTTTAGACTTTATTTCCAGATGCAAGGGGCTGAAGGGCCATCCAAGTCCATTGGAATCATGGCTACCTTGGCAAGGATGGTAACCTATCAGAATATAAATGGGAGGGTGAGAGCATGAGTGTTTTACTTTTAGCAAATCAGCTAGTAAATTTCCATATCAAATTAAAATTGGGCCAAAAGTCCCAAAATTAAGCCCCGGAATATTAAAATAAAGTTTAAATGGTATTGGAAAATTATCTCATTTAAGAAAATATCAAGAGATCATCCTGAGAATTGCATTTTTCACTACAAAGGGATTATTGGAATCAGCATGACTTCATCAAGTCATACCATATGGGTATATTTTGACAGGTATACTAGTTTGGTTGGTGGGGGTGGGTGGGGGGAGAAGCTATAGATATAATTTACCTATATTTTAGCAAAACATTTGATGAAGTTTCTTATGCTATTTTTGTAGACAAGAGAAGAGATACTGACTAGCTACAATTAGGTGAATTCACAATTGGCCTAATAGCTGGATACACCCATGGCTTAATGGCACAACCTAGGGATATACTCTTTATCTTATGTTTTTGCCATAATAGATTAGCACTGGTCCAGGGCTTGGCCTGGGCATTATTCCCATCAAGGGAGCTCCCAGCTCAGAGTCCACTTATAGACTGGGGTCAGTCCTGCTGAAGACTGGCCTGTTCAGAGAAAGGACAAACACTTCTTTTCTCATCTCTGGCTTTTTACACCCTTGCTTGAAAGCCGCAGGAAAAATTAATTAAAGGTAGATTTTTCTCATATCTATGGGATCTGTAAAATGAGGTGGGAAAGTATTCATTGTACTAAATAAATCAGGTATAGGGTTCATATTTATTTCTTGCACATACAAGAAAGCTTAAAGCCCAAAAGAAAAACAAATGTGAATTGAGAAAGACTTGAGATGTTAAACAGTATTCATAATAGTAACAGCTAATGTTGATATAGTTCTGTGCTATCTATGACTCCTGTTAGATTTTCATAGGAGCTTAATGCTTAAAATATTAAAACATAAAGTGCTGCATTCATTTTATTAGCATCTCCAAATAACAATAAAAACTAGCATTTATATAGAGCCTACCATGTGCCAGGCACCATATTAAACATTTTACAAATATTATCTAAGTTGATAGAACAATTGTGGGAGGTAGGTTTGCATTGCTATTATTAGCCTATTTTACAGTTGAGGAAACTAAAGCAAGCATAGACTCAGTGACTTTTCCAAAGTCTCACATCTATCAAGTGTCGGAGGCTGGATTTGATCTTAAGTCTTCCAGAGTCCAGGACCTCCGCACCCTTTGTAATATCTGAACAACTTCTTCAAAGTCTGTGCTTTCTGACAAAGGCTTGGGTTCATCCTCCTGTTGGAAGTCTCCCTTATCTTCTAAGAAGTGTTGTAGTAGCTGTAAGGAACACCTCCCACAATATAGCTGACACTGACCAAGGGACCTAGGATGTCCTGACCTCTCAAACTCATGAGGTTGCCTCTAAGGCTGGACATATCCATCTTAAGAATAGAATGTATTCTTCTATGTTTAGAAAAAAGAAATACAAGACAGAAGAGACTGCAGTGCCTTGAGATTCTGATTTGGGCTGTCCTAGACACATATAGGACAGCCAGATAGTAAGTGGAAGGAGTTCAGAGCCTGGAATCAGGAAGACTCATTTTCCTGCATTCCAATCTGGTCTCAGACAAGTACTTATAAGCTGTGTGACTCAGGGCAAACCACTTAACCCTGTTTGCCTCAGTCCCTCATCTGTCAAATAAGCTAGAGAAAGAAATGGCAAAAAAAAATGGCAAAAAAAAAGGCAAAATTTTTGTGCCTTTTCCAAGAAAACTCCAAATGGGGCCATGAAGAGTCAGGCATGACTGAAACATTTGAGCGACAAGACATACATATCCTACTGCCACTAGGGAGGGAAAGGAGGAAAAGAAATCTGCCCTCTACCCACCTTGGGACAGCCAAGGAAGAGCTGTCACAATCCTAAGCCATGTGTCTAGGAAAAGGAAAAGGAGGAGAGTAAGAGTGGCTCTGGGCTCATTTGTCAGTTCTCTTTGACACAGCCCACCTCCCTCTGCTGCCATCATGGGGACCAAGGGATGTTATCCCAAAGTCCTTTAGTCTTGAAGTGTATCTGTTCCTGGAAGTAACCCTCCATGGCATGGGTTCCCATTGTGCTGTTTAAAGGCAGCTAGGTGGTGCAGTGGATAGAGAGTTGGGCCTGGTTTAAATTCAAATATATCCTTACACATTTATTAGCTGTATGTTCTTGGACAAGCCACTTAATCTCTATTTTCCTCAGTATTTTCATCTAGAAACAATAGAGGAGAATAGCACCTACCTCCTAGGGTTGTTACAAAGATCATATGGGACAATAGTGCCTGACACATAGTAAGTATTATATAAATGTTAGCTTTTTAAAATTTTAAAAAGGTATTTAGATGATGGGTAGCTAGGTGACTATAGAGAGTGAAACCTAGAGTCAGGAGGTTCTGGGTTCAAATTTGACCTCAACACATTCTAGCTGTGTAAGTCATTTAACACCCATTGCCTAGCCCTTACCATTTTTTTTTGTCTTAGAACCAAATACAGAGAATTAATTCCAAGATAAGGGTTTAAAAAGAAAAAAAAGGACAAAGGAGAGTGGAAAAAGACAGGTCCTGTCCTCAAAGAGCTTATATTCTAATAAAGAAATTTAGCACATAAAAAGAGAAAGAAGGAAAGATAGCAGTAATGGGACAAGATAGAAAAGTCCAGAGTTTGGAGTGAAACTGAGGGAATAATAGGTATGGATGGCCTGGGCAGGTCCTTATATGGTGATCCTGGGCAGGCACTGAGCAATCAGAAAACCTTAGAGGCAGGGGTGAAGGCATCTATAGAATTCATTTCTAGGTTTTGAAAAGGATAATTAGTGATAGTGAATTGAGTGATGGAGATCAGAGAAGATCCTCATTTTGATGTGCATAATGATCCATTGGAAGAACTCAGGATGTTTAGACTGGAAAGAAGATTGGGTAGAGCATGGCAGCCATGTTCAAGTTCTTAGTATGAAGGCTGTCAATCATTCTTCTTGGACCCATAGAACAGATCTAGAAGTCAGGGGCAGATGTTGTAAAGGTTAAATTTAGATCTGATGTAAGGAAAAACTTCCTAACAAACAGAGTTATCCAGAAGTGAAATGAACTTTCTTGGGAAGAAATGGGTTCCTCTTTAATAGAGGTTTGTTTATTTGTTTGTTTGTTCATTCATTCCTTTGTTTATTTATTCATCCATCCATTCATCTATCCATCAATCCATCTGTGTGTTTGTTTATTGGAGGTTAAGGGTCACACAGCCAGGAAGTGTCTGATGTCAGTTTTGAACCCAGGCCCTCCTGACTCCAGGCCTTGCTCTCAATTCACTGAGCTACCTAGTTGACCCTCTTAATAGAAATGTGTCTAGATATAGGATCCTAGGTCTAGAGGCAGAAAGAATCTCAGAGATGACAAAATCCAATCCTCTAAATTTTACATAAGAGGAAATGGAGACTTGGAGATATTAAATGACTCACCTCCCATGGTTAAGAGATTTTAAGTGCCAAAGGTGGGACTTGAAATCAGGTCTTTTGACTTTCAAGTAAAGGATTTTCTATTTGTACCTGCTACCTTCCACTATTTGTTTACTTTGAGGTAGAGAGGATTCTTTTTTTTTTAAACCCTTATCTTCCATCTTGGAATCAATACTGTGCATTGGTTCCAAGGCATAACTTGCCCAGGGTCACATAGCTGGGAAGTGTCTGAGGCTAGATTTGAACCTATGACCTCCCATCTCTAGGCCTGGCTCTCAATCCACTGAGATACCCAGCTGCCCCCCGCAGAGAGGATTCTTACTCAGCCACAGATTGAACTGAATGGTCCTTCAGGTCCCTTCCAACTAAAAATTTATTAAATTGAGGCATGTTAAAGGAATGGAATGCTATCATGCAGTTAAGGCCAATGGAAATGAAGTATTCAGGGAAATCTGGATAGGTCTCTATGAAATAACAAAAAGCAAAAAGAGGTGATAGAGACAATTTCATTTTTGTCTTTGTATTTCCAGCACCTTCCACAAAGCTTCCTGTATGGTAAGAGTTTAAAGAATGCTTTTCAAATAGAATTGAATTTTTAAAAAAGCAGAAGTAGAAAACAGAATAAATATCATTTAACTTTTGTCTGCCTTAGTTTCCACAAATATAAAGATGATAATAGTACCTATTTGCAATGGTTGTTGTGAGGATAAAATAGGTTAATATTTGTAAAGGGTTTCACTATTTGTCTGTCTATGAAAAGCTCTTTGCAATCTATAAAGCAATGTATAAATGTTTGTTGTTCAGGCATTTTTCAGTTATGTCCAATTCATTGTGATCTCATTTGGGGATGTTTTGGGAAAGACACTGGAGTGGTTTGCCATTTCCTTCTCCATCTCATTTAACAGATGTAGGAAACTGAGGCAAACAGTTAAGTGACTTGTTCAGGGTGGTCACATAGCTAGTAAATGTCTGAGGCAAGATTTGAACTCAGGAAGATGAGTCTTCCTGACTTCAGGCCCAGCATTTTAGCCATTGCATCACCTAGTTTCTCCATATAAAAGGTGGTTGTTATTATTATTACTATAGTAATAAAAAGAAACATTAATAGGAGCAAGATTAGGACTTCTGATTTAGAGATTTAGAGAAAGTGATTGAAAAGTTATGATGTTTTATACATTCAAATTAATTCATTTTCATCTACTGTACTTGGTTATAAGTTTAATTAGTTGTATTGATATTTAATATTCCCATAATAAGTCATTTTTAAAGATCATGTTCAGATATACTAGAATGGAATTTGGAACTATGCCCTCCCCAAAACTTAACTATATATGCCCTTCAACTTAGGGATACAGTTCCTTGGTCAGTACTTCAAAGGGAACAAAGTAAAAAGGAAAAGACTCATGTGAAGAAATATTTATAGTACTTCTTATTGTAGTGGCAAAGAATTAGAAACTAAGTAGATATTCAATAATTATGAGATGGCTACAAAGATTATAATATAGTAATGTTACTGTTTGATCATTTCAGTCATGTCTCATTCTTTATGACCCTATTTGGGGTTTTCTTAGCAAAGATACTGGAGTGATTTTCCATTTCCTTCTCTAGCTCATTTTACAGATGAAGAAACTGAGGCAAATAGTTTTAAGTTACTTGCTCTGAGTCTGAGGTTAGATTTGAACTCAAAAAAAGAGTCTTCCTGACTTAAGCCTGATACTTTATCCACTGTTCCACCTAACTACTTCATATATGAATGTAATGGAATATTATTACAATGCAAGAAATGACAAAAAAAAAAGATACCTGAGAAGACTTATGTGAACTGAGGCAGTAAATTGGGAAGAACCAGAACAATTTACCCATTGGTAACAGTATAGAGAAAAACAACATTGAAGACTTAAAAACTCTGACTGATGATCAGTCATGATCAATAATTGATTGATAGTGATCAATCAGTATTCAAAAGTACCACTGATGAAGCATGTGCTACTCACCACCTGACAGAGTGGGAAATAGATGCAGGATACAGCATGAGTAATCTTTTTTTAACATGGACAATATAGGATTTTGTTTTGTTTGACAGTACATACTATATGGTTTTTTCTTTTTTTTTCCTTCAATATGAGGGAGGTGGGAGGAAGAGGGCAGATAGGAATTAAGGTTTCGCTTGTCTCCCCAAAATACAGAAGGAATACAAGAGAGAACCTGAAAGGAAAATCAAGCTTCTATATAATGGAGATCTGCAGTTTCATATATATTCCTCTCCTCCGCTATAATATATATGGAAAGTCTTATTTTATTTGGTGTTTATTAAGTTCAAATTTTTAACATCAGTTGCTAGAAATCTTAAAATCCTTGGATTTGAAAGAAAAAGTATATGACAATAGTTTCACTATTCCTAAGATTTGTGTGGGTTTTGCTATGTTCTTCAATAAGAAAACATGAAAGTTACAATGCAATGTTATCACTTTAAATTTTTTTCCCATTGGAATTAGTTTATGTAGTCAATTTAGAACATTATTCCTTGGTTGCAATAATCACATTATTTCCCTCCTTCCCCTCTACCCACCTTTCCTGCAGCAGATGCTCAATTTCATTGGGTATTACTTGTGTCATTGATCAGAACCTATTTCCATGTTGTTGATGTTTACACTAGGGTGATCAGTTAGAGTCTACATCCCCAAATCATATGCCTTCAACCCACATATTCAAGCAGTTGTTTTTCTTCGGTGTTTTTACTCCCACAGTGTTTCCTCTGAATGTGGATAGTGGTTTTTCTCGTAGATTCCTCCAAGTTGTTCAGGATCACTGCATTGCCTCTAGTAGAGAAGTCCATTACATTCTATTGTACCAGTGTATCAGTCTCTGTGTACAATGTTTTCCTGGTTATACTCCTCTCACTCTGTATCATTTTCTGTAGGTTGTTCCAGGCCCCATGGAATTCCTCCACTTTATTATTCCTTTTAGCACAATAGTATTCCATCACCAACATATACCACAATTTGTTTAGCCATTCGCCAATTGAAGGGCATCCCCTCATTTTCCAATTTTTGGCCACCACAAAGAGCGCAGCTATGAATATTTTTGTACAAGTCTTTTTCCTTATTATCTCTTTGGGGTACAAACCCAGCAGTGCTATGGCTGGGTCAGAAGGCAGACAGTCTTTTAGCTCCCTTTGGGCATAGTTACAAATTGCCCTCCAGAATGGCTGGATCAATTCACAACTCCACCAGCAATGAATTAATGTCCCCACTTTGCCACATCCCCTCCAGCATTCATTACTTTCCTTTGCTGTCATGTTAGCCAATCTGCTAGGTGTGAAGTGATACCTCAGAGTTGTTTTGGTTGGCATTTCTCTGATTATAAGAGATTTAGAACACTTTTTCATGTGCTTATTAATAGTTTTGATTTCTTTAACTGAAAATTGCCTATTCATGTCCCTTGCCCATTTATCAATTGGAGAATGGCTTGATTTTTTTGTATGATTGGTTTAGCACTTTATAAATTAGACCTTTGTCCAAGGTTTTTGTAATAAAGATTGTTTCCTAATTTGTTGCTTCCCTGCTACTTTTGGATGCCTTAGTTTTGTTTGTACAAAACCTTTTTAATTTGATGTAATCAAAATTATTGATTTTACATTGTGTGATTTTTTTTCTAGCTCTTGCTTGGTTTTAAAGTCTTTCCTTTCCCAACGATCTGACAAATATACTATTCTGTGTTTGCCTAATTTGCTTATTGTAAGGATAATTTTAGCATTGTGACCTAAACTACATTTAATTATTGGTTACCATGGGACATTCCAAAATATAAAATACCCAAGTCAGCTGGAAATTATGGTGATTTTAATTAATATAGAGAAAAGAATTTAAGAAAGAGAGAGAGAGGGAAAGAGTTAATTAAAACTGCTCTGGCTCAGGATGAGTCAGGCATGAGTTAAAGGCCTTGGTCAAGGGGGCCTCCCCTGAGAGCCAAGGGAAAGGAAAGTCAGTCTTATCACTCACCACGTGACAGTCTCAAGGAAGCTGTCTAAGGGAGCTCCTCCAGGCTTGAGTTCCAGGATCAAACTGGCACCTAGGCCTGCTCACAGGAAGTCACCAGTCAGATCCACCTCTCCGAGGAAAGAGCTCGAAGAGAGGAAGTGATGTGCCTTATATAGACAGTTTTACATCACTTTCCTGCATCTTATCTGTACCAATGGTAGCTTAGCTTGACTTAGGACAGCCCAGGGATCTGTCAGCTGTTTCAGCACATGTCTATCAAAGGCCATCCTCCTAGATATTTACTCCTTAAGTATGGGTGCAGACATTCCTGACCTTGTTAGACTAAGTAGGGTGGAGCAATGTAGAGTTCACAAGACATTCCTGATTGCTAGACTAAGTATTTCCATTGTTATAATCAGGAGATAGCTAAATCAAATCTTCACATCATTCACCCATTCTGAGTTTATCTTGATGTAGGGTTTGAGATGTTGATCCAAACCTAATTTCTCCCATACTGTCTTCCAATTTTCCCAGCAGTTTTTAGCAAATAGTGGGTTTTAGTCCCCAAAACTGGGATCTTTGGGCTTATCATAGACTGTCTTGCTGAGGTCATTTACCCCAAGTCTGTTCCACTGATCCTCCTTTCTGTCTCTTAGCCAGTACCAAATTGTTTTGATCACCACTGCTTTATGGTAAAGTTTGAAACCTGGGACTGCAAGTCCTCCTTTCTTTGCATTTTTTTTCATGATTTCCCTGGATATCCTTGATCTTTTGTTCTTCCAAATGAACTTTGTTATGGTTTTTTCTAATTCAGTAAAAAAGTTTTTTGGTAGTTCAATGGGTATGGCACTAAATAAGTAAATTAATTTGGGCAAGATTGTCATTTTTATTATGTTAGCTCATCCTACCCATGAGCAATCAGTGTTTTTCCAATTGTTTAGATCTAGTTTTAATTGTGTGGAGAGTGTTTTGTAGTTGTGTTCAATATAGTACCTGTGTTTGTCTCGGCAGATAGATTCCCAAGTATTTTATATTGTCTAGGGTGATTTTAAATGGAATTTCTCTTTCTAATTCTTGCTGCTCAGATGTGTTGGAGATATATAGAAATGCTGATGAGTTATGCGGGTTTATTTTGTATCCTGCAATTTTGCTAAAGTTGTTGATTATTTCGACTAGCTTTTTGGTTGATTCTCTAGAATTCTTTAAGTAGACCATCATATCATCTGCAAAGAGTGATAGTTTGGTCTCTTCATTGCCAGTTTTAATACCTTCAATTTCTTTTTTCTTCTCTAATTGCTACTGCTAGTGTTTCTAGTATAATGTTAAATAATAGAGGTGATAATGGGCATCTTTGTTTCACTCTTGATCTTATTGGGAAGGCTTCTAGTTTATCTCCATTGCAGATGATGTTGACTGATGGTTTTAGATATATACTGTTTATTATTTTTAGGAAAGGCCCTTCTATTCCTATACTTTCTAGTGTTTTCAATACGAATGGGTATTGTATTTTATCAAAGGCTTTTCTGCATCTATTGAGATAATCATGTGATTTCTGTTGCTTTGCTTGTTAATATGGTCAGTTATGTGAATGGTTTTCCTAATATTGAACCATCCTTGCATTCCTGGTATGAATCCTACCTGGTCATAGTGAATGATCCTTGTGATGACTTGCTGGAGTCCTTTTGCTAGTATCCTATTTAAGATTTTTGCATCTATATTCATTAAAGAGATTGGTCCATAGTTTTCTTTCTCTGTTTTTGACCTGCATGGCTTTGGGATCAGTACCATATTTGTGTCATAAAATGAATTTGGTAGAACTCCTTCTTGACTTATTCTGTCAAATAGTTTGTATAATATTGGGATTAGTTGTTCTTTGAATGTTTGATAGAATTCATTTGTGAATCCATCTGGACCTGGGGATTTTTTCTTAGGGAGTTCTTTGATGGCTTATTCAATTTCTTTTTCTGATATGGGGTTGTTTAGGAAATATATTTCTTCCTCTGTTAGTCTAGGCAATTTATATTTTTGTAACTATTCATCCATATCACCTAGATTTCCATACTTGTTGGCATATAATTGGGCATAATGGTTTTTAATGATTGCCTTAATTTCTTCTTCATTAGAGGTGAGGTCTCCCATTTCATCTTGGATACTGTCAATTTGGTTTTCTTCCTTCCTTTTGTTAATTAGACTGACCAGTACTTTGTCTATTTTGTTTGTTTTTTCAAAGTACCAGATTCTAGTCTTATTTAGTAAATCAATAGTTCTTTGACTTTCAATTTTATTAATTTCTCCTTTGAATTTTAGGATCTCTAATTTAGTCTTCATCTGAGGATTTTTAATTTGTTCACTTTCTAATTTTTTTAATTTGCATGCCCAATTCATTGACCTATGCCCTCCCTAATTTGTTAATATATGAACTCAAGGATATAAATTTCCCCCTGAGTACTGCTTTGGCTGCATCCCATAGGTTTTGAAAGGATGTCTCATCATTGGCATTTTCTTCAATGAAATTATTTTTTCTATGATTTGTTCTTTGACTAACTTGTTTTGGAGAATCGTATTGTTTAATTTCCAATTAATTTTTTATTTACCTCTCCATGTACCCTTACTAATTATTATTTTCATTGCATTGTGGTCTGAGAAGGTTGCATTTATTATTTCTGCTCTTTTGCACTTGTTTGCAATGTTTTTATGCCCTAATACACGGTCAATTTTTGTGAATGTATCATGTGCTGCTGAAAAGAAGGTGTATTCCTTTTTGTCCCTATTTATTTTTCTCCATATATCTACTAACTAATTTTTCTAAGATTTCATTCACTTCTCTTACCTCTTTCTTATTTATTTTTTGGTTTGATTTATCTAGTTCGGATAGAGGAAAGTTCAGGTCTCCCACTAGTATAGTTTTTCTATCTATTTCATCCTTGAGATCCACTAGTTTTTCCTTTAGAAATTTGGATGCTCTGCCATTTGGTGCATACATGTTGAGTACAGATATTTCCTCACTGTCTATACTGCTTTTTATCAGGTTGTAATTACCTTCCCTATCTCTTTTAACTAGATTTATTTTTACTTTGGCTTTGTCAGATATCATGATTGCGACTCCTGCCTTCTTTCTATCAGTTGATGCCCAATAGATTTGGCTACATCCTCTTACTTTCACCCTATGCGTATCTACCTTCCTCATGAGTGTTTCTTATAGACAGAGTATGGTAGGATTTTTGATTCTAATGCACTCTGTTATTCGCTTGCATTTTATGGGTGAGTTCATTCCATTCCCATTATGATTACCAGCTATGTATTTCCCAGCATTTTGATTTCTACTCCTAGTCCTGCCTTTTCTTCTTTCACTATTTCCTTCTACACCAATGTTTGTTTTTAATCAGTCCCCCTAGTTCCCACCCTTATTTTACTTACCTTTCTACCCCCCCCCTTCTTATTTCCCCCTTGTTTTCTTTGCAGTCTTTTTAAAACTACTCCCCACCATCTCCCTCCCTTGTACTTCTTCCCTCCCCACCAGTCCATTTGTTACTCTTCTTCTCCCCTATAGGGAGCAAATCTATTCTCTGCCCCAATGGATTGAATTGTTCTTCCCTCTTTGAGTCAATTTCAATGCACGTAAGAGTCAAATATTTCCTATCTCCAACCTCTTTACCCTTCCAGTGTATTGATGTTCTTCCCCCTCCCGCCTTGAGCTTCTTTGTGACATATAAATTTACCACCCCCCTTTTTTTCTTTTCCCATTTCTTTTAGTATTAACCTCTTTTTAGCTCTAGTTGTATTTATATAAATAAATATATATACACATGTATATGCATTTATGCATACATATATCTATATATCTAT